>NC_091234.1:14651405-14896405 GCF_040958095.1 Procambarus clarkii
CAACAACATACCGGAAACGTACAAAATCAGAGCACAAATGACCAAGAAAATTGAAGAGGGAAATACCGCAAGTGCTATTAGAGTCCTCACCAGTGACGAGAAAATTGCTCCTCGAAACTCAGCCACAGCACGGGCCCTGCAAAGCAAGCATCCACTCAGAGCCCCTCAAGGCGTCAACATCGTTCCGCCATCAGCCGACACCATTTCAGACCCATTAACCGTTGGTGAATCTGAGGTCTACAAAGCAGCCCTTTCTTTTCCACCTGAGTCAGCAGGCGGCTTTACAGGGTTAAAACCTCAACACATCAAGCAAATGTTAAATCCTGCGGTTGGTGATGCGGCACAAGATCTTCTTATGGAACTCACAAGGTTCGTAAACATGTGCCTGGCTGGTGAGATACCTGAGGTCATCTGGCCTCTCTTTTTTGGTGTCTCCCTCTGTGCTCTCAAAAAGAAGGACGAAGGAATCAGGCCAATCGCTGTTGGCAACACTCTCCGACGCCTGATTGCCAAGGCTGCTACGAGGGTTGTCAGCCAGCAAGCAGCTGAATTGCTGAAACCAATCCAGCTAGGATTTGGAATCCCCCAAGGCTGTGAAGCGGCTGCCCATGCAGCACGAGCATAAATCACCAACATTTCTGATGAAAAGGCCCTGCTCAAACTGGACTTTAAGAATGCCTTCAACATGGTCAGAAGAGATGCAGTACTTTGTGCCGTACATCGCTATTTCCGGCCCCTCTACCCGTTCATACTATCGTGCTACAGTGGTGAGTCAAAACTGCTCTTTGGTGAACATGAAATCAGATCATGTGAAGGTGTTCAGCAAGGTGATCCTCTTGCTCCCCTTCTTTTCTGCTTAGTCTTAAAAGAAATTACCGAAAGCTTGTCCAGCGAGTTCAACATCTGGTTTTTGGATGATGGCCCTATAGCTGGCACCGTAGACCATCTCTTGGCAGATATCAGGAAAATAAGGGAGCAAGAAGTAAGCCTGGGTCTCGTCCTGAACCCTTCCAAGTGTGAAGTAGTCTCTTCCAACCCAGACATCATAGCTAGAATAAGGTCTGCCTTGCCTGGAACCCATGTCATTAGGGCCGAGAACAACACCCTCCTTGGAGCCCCCCTCGGGTCTAACGCCATTGAGGAGATCCTTGACAAGAAAATCGCAGACCTTAGGAGGATGGAAGACAGAATAGGAGACGTCGATGCCCACGATGCTTTTTATCTCCTCACCAAATTCCTATCCCTTCCGAGGCTAACCTACTTTCTGAGGTGCGCCCCATCTTACGACAGCTGAAAGCTTGAAGAGTATGACCTCTTACTGAAGACCATGCTGGAAAAAGTTGTTAACCGCTCCCTCAACGAATGCCAGTGGAAACAAGCCACTCTTCCTGTTAGGCTCGGTGGCTTGGGTGTCCGCACCGCCACCCAAATTGCTGTCCCAGCCTTCCTGTCTTCCTCCTCAGCATCAGATGACCTAGTTAAGGAAATTCTACCTGACACCCTGAGTGATGTAACGGGGATACAGGACCCCCCACTATACGGAATGCGACACGAAATGGGGTGCCATGGCAGACCCAGCACTCAGACCAGCCATGCCGAAAGCCAAGAAACAGTACAGTTGGGACAGCCCCATTGTGGACAAAGAAGCCACAGCTTTGCTGGAGGCAGCAACAACCCCCAGTGATCGTGCACGCCTCACAGCTGTGCAGGCTCCCCATGCAGGGGACTTCCTTTTGGCAGTCCCTATGTCTGCGACAGGCACACGTCTTGATCCGCAGAAGCTCCGTATTGCAGTCGCTCTCCGTCTTGCTGCCCCTATCCACACTGTTCATAGGTGTATTTGCGGCGAGGCAGATGCTGACGAATATGGATTGCATGGCCTGCACTGTGGAAAATCTGGTGGTTGGCAGACTAGACACGACGAAGTCAATGACATCATTAAAAGAAGCCTTGCCTCTGCTCAGTGTCCAGCGGAGAGAGAGCCCCGCAACCTACTGAACCGAGACTCTGTTAGCTTTGCCGGGCGACCAGACGGAATCACACTGCGTCCGTGGAAGGGTGGCAGACAGTTGGCATGGGACTATACTTGTGTATCCACCCTGGCAACCACATACGTCAACCTCTCTGCCGGCACAGCAGGAGCCGCGGCGATACGCAGAGAAAGAGACAAGTCAGCCAAGTACAGGCAATTAGATCATCGGTACAATTTCGTTCCAATAGGGTCAGAGACCCTAGGCCCATGGGGTAAGAGTGCAAGAAGGTGTCTTAAGGTTCTTGGTTCCAACCTCATTGACACCACAATAGACCCTAGAGCGGCAAGTTTTCTCTTTCAGCACCTCAGTGTTGCGATCCAGAGGGGAAATGCTCGCTGCTTCCTCGGTTCCTGCCCGACGTCGGAGGAGTTCGAGGAAATCTACAGCCTCTAGGAAGCAAATTTTTTTTTGTGTCCTCTTAATGTTAATTTTTTGTATAAAATCAGATATGTAATTGTATAACATTGCATAATAAAGTGTACACCATAAAAAATGGGGGTTGGTAGGAGAAGGGAACACTGTTACGTATTCAGAGTTAAATGGCAAGTTTTTCCCTGAATGCTCTGAGGCTGTGGGTCCCTATAATTTGCACCAGAGGTGGTACCCCCATATATATATATATATATATATATATATATATATATATATATATATATATATATATATATATATATATATATATATATATATATATATAAAGAGTAAGATTAATGATTCTAACACGAAACTTCTTAATATTTCTTATGTTTATCTTAACTGTCAAGGAAAGTTGAAAATTTATATATATTTATATATATTTATATATATATATATATATATATATATATATATATATATATATATATATATATATATATATATATATATATATATATATATGTCGTACCTAGTAGCCAGAACGCACTTCTCAGCCTACTATGCAAGGCCCGATTTGCCTAATAAGCCAAGTTTTCATGAATTAATTGATTTTCGACTACCTAACCTACCTAACCTAACCTAACCTATCTTTTTCGGCTACCTAACCTAACCTAACCTATATAGATAGGTTAGGTTAGGTTAGGTAGGGTTGGTTAGGTTCGGTTATATATCTATGTTAATTTTAACTGCAAAAAAAAGAAATTGACCTCATACATAATGAAATGGGTAGCTTTATCATTTCATAAGAAAAAAAATTAGAGAAAATATATTAATTCAGGAAAACTTGGCTTATTAGGCAAATCGGGCCTTGCATAGTAGGCCGAGAAGTGCGTTCTTGCTACTAGGTACGACATATATATATATATATATATATATATATATATATATATATATATATATATATATATATATATATATATATATATATATATATATATATATATATATGCGAACAAGCCTGAATGGTCCCCAGGACAATATGCAACTGAAAACTCACACCCCAGAAGTGACTCGAACCCATACTCCCAGGAGCAACGCAACTGGTATGTACAAGACGCCTTAATCCACTTGACCATCACGACCAGACATAATGAGGTGATAGCCGAGGCTATTTGAACCACCCCACTGCCGGCACTCGGATAGTAATCTTGGGCATAGCATTTTACCAAATCACCTCATTCTTTGGGGCACACGTGAGGAACACAAATGCGAACAAGCCTGAATGGTCCCCAGGACAATATGCAACTGAAAACTCACACCCCAGAAGTGACTCGAACCCATACTCCCAGGAGCAACGCAACTGGTATGTACAAGACGCCTTAATCCACTTGACCATCACGACCGGACATAATGAGGTGATAGCCGAGGCTATTTGAACCACCCCACCGCCGGCACTCGGATAGTAATCTTGATGGTGCCATGTAGTTTGTGCATTGTTAATCGCCTAGAGAGAGACGTTGTTGACTTACCTATATACTGTGATCTTTGGGGCTGACTGTCCCCAAGTGACATGTGAAGGCATAGATGACATTGGTCTCTTTTAAGACGTTCTGTTTGGTGTCTGGAGAGTTTTTCATAAGTAGGTTTGCCGTCTTCTTGTTTCTGTAGTAAATTGTTAATTGTATCTTCTGATTAAAACCTGTCATACCTACCAGGTACGTTGAAGATATATTTATGCAGGTACCTGATGACAGACGTTTGCAGCAGTGGAAGGAGGCATTCGAGCAAAATTCGGAGTTAAGTTTTACTTACGAGATGGAGAGAGATGGGAAGCTGCCCCTCTCTTGATGTAACAGTTGCAGAAAAGAATGGAAGCTTTCACACCGCAGCCTACACGACTTCAACCACGGAAAGTTAGACTAGGGGAATGGGGAACCACATGGAGGTGCAGATACATGAATAGCTAAACTCTTGGAAATGCCAACAAAAAAATTTTGATCCAACATGTCAAGGGATCTACACGAAAGAGAGATAATGACGAATCAGCTAGACTCGACCTGATATTCAGCTTGAATGAGTCAGAAATAAGGGAAGTCAAATTTTAAGCCACCATAGAAATGAGTGACCACAGTGTATTGACATTTGAGTACCTGGTGGAGGTGGCGATAACCTATTCAAAGATGGGATCGGAAAGGAAACGGCTAAATTATTGAAGCGGAAAATACGTCGAGATGAGGAACTTCCTAATGGGAATACCAGAGTTCCCATTACTGAACTGAAAAAGTTCTTTCTATAGTCTATATGCCTCATTTGGGTACTCAGTTTTCACCTGTGTCCCCTTGTTTGCATACGACCCATGTTAAATATTTTATCTTTATATTCCCTGTCAGTTTGTCTGAGAATTTTGAAGGTAGTGATCATGTCTCCCCCTAACTCTTTTGTCTTTTAGTGTCGTGAGGTTAAGTTCCATTAATCGTTCCTCTTAGCTCAGGGTATGCTAGCCTGATGGCATACCTCTGACACTTTTCTAACTTTCTTTTGTATTTGACTAGATCTGGAATCCACACTAAAGCCTAATATTCCAATATGGGTCTGACATGTGAGGTATACAAGGTTCAGACTGATTCCTTACACAAGTTTCTGAAGGCACTTCTTATGTTCAGCAGCCTTGTATATGCCGCTAATTTTATCTTTTGGATGTAGGCTTCATGGTACAGGTTCGGTGTGATATCAATCCCCAAATCTTTCTATCGTCTTGACTTCTGAAGAATTTCCTCTCCCAGCCTTGTGTTTGGTCTCCTGCTTTCTACACCTGTTTTCATCACTTTGCATTTGCTCGTGTTAAACTCTAGTAGCCATTTGTTGGATCTTTCCTTCAGTCCGTCAGGTCATCCTGAAGCCTCTTGCTGTCCTCCCATCTAAGGTCTCACCCCACACAGTAACTCACACACACGCAGTGTGTGAGTATGTGTGTGTGTGCCTATTTACTGCTAGGTGAAAGGGCGCACCAGGGCGAAAAAACTGCCATTTATTTCTGCCTCTGCCAAGGATCGAACCCGGGCCCTCAGGACTACAACCCATGGGATTGTTATGTGAGTCAGGGATTTACAAAATTTAGGAAGGGGGACCCTCCACGGGGGCAAGGAAAGAACATCACGAGGAGAAATATTAATAATACTAACCGAAAGAGAATTTTGCAAGGGAAACAACCAGAAAGAAAGAGGGAGATGGTGAGGGGGAACAGGAATTACAGGATTAATAAAAGTCAGAGCAAGACAAAGGCGAGAGCGAGGGTGGTTGTAAGTTAGGACTGGGCAAGGTAGCGAAGACAGTACCGATCACAGCGGCCTGGAGAGACAGGACGCTGGTTTCAACATACAAGCTGAGGGTAAGAGTTGAACGAATGTCACCAGAGCTGAGGTGCAACACAGCATGGTGCAAAGCATCAAGACGGCAAAGAGTAGAAGGAGAAGCAGAGCAGGGTAACCATAATCGAGTTTAGACAGTACGAGAGAGGAATGTAAAGAGAGGAGCATGCAACTATCAGCTCACCAAGATCTATGGGGACAAAACCTTAAGTAGGTTAAGGGCCTTAGAGCATTGAACTCGGAGGTAAGAGATATGGGGTGACCAAGACAAAACGAGTTTCAAAGATAACCCCAAATGCTTAGCGGAATCTTTGTACACAAGGGATGACCATAAAGCGACAAAGAGTGACGAAGAAAGACTTGCTTCCGTGTAAAAGTCATAGCACAAGTTTTAGTTGCAGAGAACTTGAAGCCTTGATTGGTGGCTCAAGACGACACGGCATCAATCGCAAGTTGAAGCCGCCGTTGAAGGAAAGGCGAATCATCACCTCGACAGCAAAAGGAAAGATTATCGACATAGAGAGCGAAGAGGATGACAGAAGGAAGGGAGGAAAGGAGACCATTGAGGGCAACCAGAAAAAGAGTAGTACTCAGGACACTACCTTGGGGCACACCTCTGTGTTGTCGAAAAGAGGCTGAGAGAGTGGCACAAAGCCTCACCCGAAAGGAACGACGAGAGAGGAAGCTTTGGAGGAGAGAGGGAGAGTACCACGAAGGCCAAAAGAATGAAGTTGGGACAGAATATGGTACCTTCAGATGGTACCATATAAGCCTTTTCCAGGTCAAAAAGAACAGCAACCACGGAGGTCTTCGCAGCAAAAGCAGTACAAATATAGACCTGCAAGTTCACCAGGACATCAGTCAAGCTGCGGCACTTGCGAAAACTGACTTGAGAAGGAGAGAGGTGGTGATAGTTTTCCAAGAATAACATCAGACGAACATTGACCATACGTTCAAAAAGTTTACAGACATCACACTTCCCTTCCGAAACAAAATAAAAGAATCAGTCGTCTGCCGGCGTCGGTGTTTCTTCCAAGATGCACACTTACAACGGACAGTCCGAGCACAGTCCGCATTCCACCAGGGAACGCACTTCTGTGTGCCCCAGGAGGTAGAGAGAGGAATAGAATGGAGGGCAGCGTCGAAGACGGTGTCATGAAAAAGGAGGAGGGCTCAAGGGAGAGGCAAAGTGGAGAGCTCAGAGAGAGTAGCATGGAGGGTTAATAATAGGTTCCAGTCAGCCTTGGCTGTGGGAAAATCCTAGCAGGCATTTATTTATTTTTATTATATTTTTTGTTAACTTCAATTTTGAATTATTATGATTCCAAGTGGACTGTATATTTGATTCAGCCTGCCAGAGCTTATCTGTACATAATTTGGAGGGACAATTATAACTTATACCACCTATGAGTGGATATATTATAAATTACAATTGTTTACCTCTTGCAAAATATAAATTTTACCACATATGGTGGCCTGATCTTCAGTAGTATTAAGTCTATCTACTTTCTTGCATAAAAAGATTGTTATATCCTTAGATGTGTAGTTGTTATGGCCTAATTAGGCTGGATATGTTTCATCCAATATCTGTTAGGGTGTGGCACATGTGGTCCAGGGCTTTGTAATGGCAGCCTAGCACAGTGGCGTCTGTGTACAGCTAGGGTAGCAAGAAAGTTCACAGTTTGTGAGAGCAAACTTATCTTTTCAGTAACTTGAAATCAGAATTTATCTGCCAAAGTAAATTACATTAGTTATAGTTCCATAAACATATTAGGTACAGGTGTGACATGAAATAATGTGTTTGTGTAGTGCTGAGTAAAACACTCTGTTTGTGTTTTCGTATGCTAATAACCGGCTACCTATCCAATATTATATAGTGATCACTACTAATAAAAGATGTTGGGAAGTCAGGTACTTAGCTCTTCTCTTTGCTGTAGGGGTCACAATGGCAGTTACTCGATTGGTTGACACATATTTTGGGAGTCTATGACGAGTTGTGCTTGCTCGTGAGGGACCCTCTCTGTTTCCTGTCTTTGTTTACAAGTTCTGTGTGTACGTGACTCGCCTCCCTCTTAAGGTGGCATTCCAACAATATCTGCTGGTTCTATTTAACAGTAACATGGGAGCCAAGCTATATTTTCTGATGTATTTATTTATATTCAGTCCTAGTGAATACTATTTTATTAAGTTTAAACACTAGATTGAAGTTTAAAAGAAATGAGAGTTAATATATTTGCGTGTTGTTGTTGATGTCACGAAATCACCCATTACTAAATTCTTAATGGGTAACTATAGTATGTTAACATGTGTGTTTCGGATTTCCAACTTTGGCAAACTGCCACTTAGGAAAGTAGAGGGGAGGGTGAAAAAAGAAAAATGTAAGAAGGATAGGGAAATGGTCACTGTTATGGAGGTCAAAACGCGCCACGTGAAATCTAAGTAAAGAGATGACAATCAGAAAGAAAGGTAAAGATAGGAAAGGGTGCGAGGTCGAGAGTCCACATGAGTTGGTTCACCAGAAATCGGAAGAGACAGGGAAGAAGAGAGTATGAATGGTTCTAGAAGTCAGCCTCGGGTGTTTGTCAGAACTTCACCCTAGAGGATATGTCGACAGTTGAAATCACCCAACAGGAGCATAGGCTCTGGGAAGGAGTCCAATAGGTGTTTATGATCAGGAAGAGAAAGCGAGACATTTGGGGGGGGGGGAGATAAATGGAACAGACCGTATACCATTTACTCACTAAGACACGGGCAGCAGAACATTGGAGAGGTGGATGGTCGGGACATGGGGCCCGACCACCAAAATGGGAGGGAACGTAGCGATATAGTCAGAGGTCAGGAGTAAAGAAGAAAGCGATGCCTTCTTTCCTGCCGGGGAGAGGAAGGAGAGGAGCTAAGTTTACGTTTCTGACTCAAAGAGAATTGAGCGACAGACTCAATTGTCTCAACAGGAGAAGAGGAACCGGAGCGAACAACATGAAGATTGCTGGGAGGATGATGGACAACAGCTTGGACAGACAGAAGGTGTGGAGGACCAAGAGACTGGGGGGAAGGGTTGGGAAGATGGATCAGGGGGAGATGGGAAAGAAGATACAGGAGACATGGCAGACTGGGAAGGGAGGGGAGAAACTCCAGATGGAAAACCAGGAGGAGGACCCTTTGGGACAGAACGTAAAGGAACAGGGGAAGCAGGCAGTGGGCGTCTCCGGGTCTAAGGCCTGGAAACAGTTGTGACACTGAGTAAGGTAGGAAGGACGATGAGAGGCAGAACGCAACACATGAGCACAAAATATGCGAGTGAAAGGGTTGAGACGGCAGACTTGGCGTCTCGCTTCAGGAAAGGACAAACGATCCCGGTGTTTCAAGTTGAGGACGGCTTCCTCAACTTTGTAGTGTATTCACGCGGGAGAAGGTAGGGTGGGCCTCACCGCAACTGAGGCAGGGAGCCTGGGGAGAAGAGCACTCTGTCTTAGAGTGACCTTCATCCCCCAAACATAGGGCATAGAGACGCAGTACTTGTGCATTTGAGGGCACCATGCCCGAACTTCCAGCACTCATTGCAAAGACTAGGAGAGGGAATGTACTCCTGATCTGGCACCAGCAAGAATAATAGAGGGCAGAAGGGTCCTCCTATCAAAGGTGATTTTCACAACTCGAAGGGGCTGATCGCGACGACCTCGAGGGGGGTCAAGTGAATGTGTCCACTTGGAGGACAAAATGGCCTTGGGCTTCAAGGATATGTTTAATATCCTAGTGGCAGTCTTTTAGGTCCCCTAATGCCCGTTGCAACATGGTGTAGGAGCAGAACAGTGCCAACACTGGCATTTAATTGTTTTTCTTAATGAACTTAATTCTTTGGTACCTTCAATAAAATTCACATGTGAAAATGAGGAGGTAAGGTAATTATCATAAGAAGGCACCAAACCGGCAAGGCTATGTAGCACCATCAAAGTGCGAAATAATCAGAGGGCGCTAAATATCACCAAGAATGCCAATACGAGAACAAAAACGCATAAGGCGAACGATATCAAAAGCATCAGATTCACCTGAAATTCTATCAAGGGACAAGTGACCGCAAGGGACGGTCGGAAAGCAAGACACACGCTCCTCCTGGAAGTCAGGACATTCAACAAGGTTATGCACAACTGTAAGAGGGACAATGCAATTTGGACAATAAGGAGCAGGGCGGCGATCCATTAAGTGACAGTGGGTTAAGCAAGAATGGCCAACCCGCAGCCGTGCCAAAGCAGTTTCCCACCGCCGGTTACTGTGGTAGGAGGAAGGCCACGGGGACACACTACGTTTGAGAGTATACAGCTTGTTACCAACCACAAAGGACCAACAACCCTGCCAACGGGCAAGGATGAAGGACTGAATAACAGGATAAAAGTCGGAATAAGGAATACCTTTATGGGAGATGGGACAAGAACGGATAGCTTCCTTAGCGGCAGCATCCGCACGCTCATTGAAAGAAACACCAATATGGCTGGGAACCCAGCAAAACTCTACTGATTTAAATTTACTAGAAATAAGAAACAGCCAATGTTGAATCTCGATGACCACCGGATGGACAGGATTAAAGGACCCTAGAGCCATGAGGGCACTACGAGAGTCAACTACAACCACAAAGGAGGAATGATAATGAGAAAGCAAGACACGGAGAGCATATAGAATAGCATAAAGTTCTGCTGTAAAGACGCTAGCCTCCGAAGAGGCGACACATATAAGTACGGTCAGGAAAAAAACAACAAAGTAGCCCACACCATCCGCAGACTTAGACCCATCGGTGAAGATGGAAATAGTGTGGGAGTGTGAAGAAAAGTGCTCAAGGAAGAGGCTTTTCAGAATTGTAGGAGGGGTAAAGGCTTTAGTGATACAAGTCAAGGACGTAAAAAAACTTGGGAAGGGGGACTCTCCACGGAGGCAAGGAAGGAACAATATGAGGAGAAACATTAGAAATATGAACAGAAAGAGAATCCTGTAAGCGAGATAACCGGACAGAAAGAGGGGAGACGATGAAGAGGAACAGGTGCTACAGGAGGAGGAAAAGTCAAAGTACGACAGAGGCGAGAGGAAGGATGTTGTAAGGACCGCGCAAGATAGCGAAGACAGTAGCGATCACGGAGGTCCTGAAGAAAGAAAGCCAGTGTCAACATACAAACTGAGGGCTGGAGTCGAACAAAAGGCACCAGAGCTGAGACGCAACCCAGTATGGTGCAAAGCATCAAGACGGCGAAGAGTAGAAGGAGAAGCAGAAGAGTGTGTAGGGCAACCATAATCGAGATTAAACAGGACGAGAGAGGAGTGCAAATAGAGGAGCGTGCGCCTATCCGCTCCCCAAGAAGTATGGGACAAAACTTTAAGAAGGGTAAGGGCCTTAGAGCATTCAACTCGGAGGTAAGAGATATGGGCTGACCAAGACAAACGAGTGTCAAAGACTAACCCCAAAAGCTTTGCGGAATCCCTGTACACAATGGGATCTTGGTTATCTTGAGGTTATCTTGAGATGATTTCGGGGCTTTAGTGTCCCCGCGGCCCGGTCCTCGACCAGGCCTCCACCCCCAGGAAGCAGCCCGTGACAGCTGACTAACTCCCAGGTACCTATTTACTGCTAGGTAACAGGGGCATTCAGGGTGAAAGAAACTTTGCCCATTTGTTTCTGCCTCGTGCGGGAATCGAACCCGCGCCACAGAATTACGAGTCCTGCGCGCTATCCACCAGGCTACGAGGCCCCTCCACCAGGCTACGAGGCCCCTCCACCAGGCTACAAGGCCCCTCCACCAGGCTACGAGGCCCCTCCACCAGGCTACGAGGCCCCTCCACCAGGCTACAAGGCCCCTCCACCAGGCTACGAGGCCCCTCCACCACGCTACGAGGATGACCATAAAGTGACAAAGAAGGACGAAGAACGACATGCTTCCGAGTAAAAGTCATAGCACAAGTCTTAGACGCAGAGAACTTGAAGCCATGATCGGTGGCCCAAGACGACACCATCAAGGTGTGAAAATGAGGAGAATGGTACTCTTCTGTTTTTGGACATTATGATTCATGGAGTCAATAGAAGGTTCAAATTTAATGTCTATAGAAAACCTACCAAATTGGGGTCGTTTGTTCATTATTATTCGAATCATCACAGTATAGTTAAACAGACAGTATTTTCAGGAATATTTCTTCGAACTTTGAGGGTATGCAGCCATGAGTTTTTTTATGAAGAGATAGCTAAAATATATGAAATTGGGATGAGTTTACAGTACCCTAAGTTGTTTTTGGATTGTTCGTTTGGGAAAGCTAAACGTACGTTTTATAATAATGTCTCCAAAGCAAAACCAGAAATTAGAAACTCATTGGTGGTACCTTATGCGATGGGATTTGAGAAACTTTCCTCAGTTTATAAGAACCTTAATATCAATATGGTGTTCACTAATAATACGATCAAGTCTAGTTTAATAAAAAGCAACTCCCCTGGTACAGCAGGTTGTGTGTATTCGATTCCCTACAATGATTGAGAGTCTGTGTACCTTGGACAAACAGGAAAATCCTTACAATTACGTATGTCCCAACATGCTTAAAGTATAAGAACTGCCCAAACGTCTAATGCTTTGTATCTACACACAGGTTTGTGTGATCATACTAATAATTGAGTGATTAAGTAATTAAGTGAACGCCAAGAAATCTGGACTCCACCTGCCAAAGATTATTGGGGAATATAAGCCTGGATACGCATATGGAAATGTCAAGACACATAAGCCTGGAAACCCACTTCGGCCAATCAGCAGCCAGATACCCACACCCACGTACAGGCTGGTGAAGCGACTCAACGGCTTGCTGACTCCTTATGTCCCTTGCACCTTCAGCATGAAATCTCCAAAGGAATTTGTTGACTTACTGCGGGGAACACGGGCCACAGGGATAAGAGCCTCATTGGGTGTAAAATCACTGTTTACCAACGTACCTGTGGATGAAACAAACGGGATGATAGCGGACAGAGTGTATCGTGATCCGGCCTGTACTCCTCTTGACATACCAGAAAACATTCTAAGGAAACTACTCCGAGCTTGTACTAAAGAGGCACCCTTCTTGAGCCCGGATGGGCACATGTATAAGCAAGTAGATAGGGTCGCCATGGGTTCTCCCCTAGGTGTCCTGTTTGCGAACTTCTACATGGGTACCATCGAACAAAAGGTCTTAGTCGACATGAACTTGAAACCGGCCATATACTGCAGGTATGTTGACGACATTTTTACACAGGTATCTGATGTCAGACATCTGCAGGAGCTGAAGGAGGCTTTTGAGCGGAATTCTGTGTTGCGTTTCACTTACGAGATGGAGAAGAAAGGGAAGCTGCCCTTTCTAGATGTAACAGTGATGGAAAGGAGCGGAGGTTTCCACACTGCAGTCTACACTAAGGAAACAAACATCGGAATGTGCCTCAATGCCAACAGTGACTGCCCAGACAGGTACAAGAGGAGTGTCATTACGCTTATGTCGACCGTGCTCTCAGCCACAGCTCAGGATGGAAGCAAGTCGATGAAGAACTCTGTAGGGTAAGGCAGGTCCTAGTCAACAATGGCTTCTCCAATGGTTTCGTTGAAGACATCATAAGAAGGAAGGTGAAACGCCATGCAACCTCTGAAAAGACAACTAACACAACACCTGTACCCCCTATTAGACTATTTTACAGGAACTTCTTTTCCACAGCTCATAAAACGGAGGAAAGGGCCCTGAAAGATATTGTTAATAGAAACTTAATCCCTACAGACAAAAATCAGAAGATACAATTGACGATCTACTATAAAACCAAGAAAACGGCCAACCTACTCATGAGAAACTCTCCAGACACAAAGCAGAACGCTTTAAAAGAGACCAATGTCGTCTATGCCTTCAAATGCCCACTTGTGGACTGTAAGCCTCAAAGAATTCAGTATATAGGCAAGACAACAACATCTCTTTTCAGGCGATTAACGATGCATAAGCAACAGGGCTCTATTAAGGAACATATAATCTCTTCCCACAACCAGACTATCACTAGAGAAGTCTTAACAAAAAACACGGAAATCATCGATAGATACAGCGATAGCAGGCGGCTTGATATCTGCGAGGCCCTACACATTAAGAAGTCGACACCAGCAATCAACAGCCAATTAATGCACAACTATATTCTACCCACTTCAAGACTCTGCACCAATATAGAAGCATCAAGAAATATGGGCCAATAGGCCCTTTGCAGTTACTTTAATTCTTCCCTTTAACTTACAAAATATTATACCCATTGATTCGTGTTCTGTCTTGTGTTGAAAGTTTGTTTTCACCTCATCCAAAACTGTTGTAACATATCACCTCACCTAAATGCAAGTATAAAATCGAAGCTGTTTAAACTCTGTTTAGTTATAGTTGTGTGTGTGAACTAAAGTCTTTGAAAATGTAATAAGTTATTACGAAACGCATTCAAGTGCCGCGTCAGACTACAAATAAAAATGAATTTTGGAGAATTGATTTTTCAGTTACCATCAACAGTGAAAAGAAATACAAGAAATATTGAGAAAATTCGTGTTAGAATTATTAATCTTACTTTTTTCGGTCATATTTAATAATATATATATATATATATATATATATATATATATATATATATATATATATATATATATATATATATATATATATATATATATATATATATACATACACACAAAAACAAGAAGCTTACCAACCACTGCACAGAGGGTAGTAGAAGCTTACCAACCACTGCACAGAGGGTAGTAGAAGCTTACCAACCACTGCACAGAGGGTAGTAGAAGCTTACCAACCACTGCACAGAGGGTAGTAGAAGCTTACCAACCACTGCACAGAGGGTAGTAGAAGCTTACCAACCACTGCACAGAGGGTAGTAGAAGCTTACCAACCACTGCACAGAGGGTAGTAGAAGCTTACCAACCACTGCACAGAGGGTAGTAGAAGCTTACCAACCACTGCACAGAGGGTAGTAGAAGCTTACCAACCACTGCACAGAGGGTAGTAGAAGCTTACCAACCACTGCACAGAGGGTAGTAGAAGCTTACCAACCACTGCACAGAGGGTAGTAGAAGCTTACCAACCACTGCACAGAGGGTAGTAGAAGCTTACCAACCACTGCACAGAGGGTAGTAGAAGCTTACCAACCACTGCACAGAGGGTAGTAGAAGCTTACCAACCACTGCACAGAGGGTAGTAGAAGCTTACCAACCACTGCACAGAGGGTAGTAGAAGCTTACCAACCACTGCACAGAGGGTAGTAGAAGCTTACCAACCACTGCACAGAGGGTAGTAGAAGCTTACCAACCACTGCACAGAGGGTAGTAGAAGCTTACCAACCACTGCACAGAGGGTAGTAGAAGCTTACCAACCACTGCACAGAGGGTAGTAGAAGCTTACCAACCACTGCACAGAGGGTAGTAGAAGCTTACCAACCACTGCACAGAGGGTAGTAGAAGCTTACCAACCACTGCACAGAGGGTAGTAGAAGCTTACCAACCACTGCACAGAGGGTAGTAGAAGCTTACCAACCACTGCACAGAGGGTAGTAGAAGCTTACCAACCACTGCACAGAGGGTAGTAGAAGCTTACCAACCACTGCACAGAGGGTAGTAGAAGCTTACCAACCACTGCACAGAGGGTAGTAGAAGCTTACCAACCACTGCACAGAGGGTAATAGAAGCTTACCAACCACTGCACAGAGGGTAGTAGAAGCTTACCAACCACTGCACAGAGGGTAATAGAAGTGGCCGCGACTCAAAACTATCATTTACCACTCAGACAAAACCACTTGAAACATAGCATATAATATAATAATAATACAATACAATACATTACATTTGAATATAATGACATTTCAGTATAGACATGCATCAATTTAAATACTACAGCATGAAAAAAAATGTAATAGAGGAACCTTGTTAATGAAAGGTATGACCTCAATGTATCAAGTCTGAACTGGTCAGGTTGGGTCATAACATGTGTGTTTATGTGTATGTGTGTGTGTACTCACCTATTTGTGCTTGCGGGGGTTGAGCTTTGGCTCTTTGGTCCCGCCTCTCAACTGTCAATCAACTGGTGTACAGGTTCCTGAGCCTACTGGGCTCTATCATATCTACATTTGAAACTGTGTATGGAGTCAGCCTCCACCACATCACTGCCTAATGCATTCCATCCGTTAACTACTCTGACACTGAAAAAGTTCCTTCTAACGTCTCTGTGGCTCATGTGGGTACTCAGTTTCCACCTGTGTCCCCTTGTTCGCGTCCCACCAGTGTTGAATAGTTTATCCTTGTTTACCCGGTCGATTCCTCTGAGGATTTTGTAGGTTGTGATCATGTCTCCCCTTACTCTTCTGTCTTCCAGTGTCGTAAGGTGCATTTCCCGCAGCCTTTCCTCGTAACTCATGCCTCTTAGTTCTAGGACTAGTCTAGTGGCATACCTTTGGACTTTTTCCAGCTTCGTCTTGTGCTTGACAAGATACGGGCTCCATGCTGGGGCCGCATACTCCAGGATTGGTCTTACATATGTGGTGTACAAGATTCTGAATGATTCCTTACACAGGTTCCTGAACGCTGTTCTCATGTTAGCCAGCATCGAATATGCCGCAGACGTTATTCTTTTTATGTGGGCTTCAGGAGACAGGTTTGGTGTGATATCAACTCCTAGATCTTTCTCTCTGTTCGTTTCATTAAATACTTCATCTCCTATTCTGTATCCTGTGTTTGGCCTCCTATTAATAGTAGTAGTAGAAACAGTTGATTGACAGTTGAGAGACCGGCCGAAAGAGCAGAGCTCAACCCCCGCAAGCACAACAAGGTGAATACAACTAGGTGAACACACACACACACACACACACACACACACACACACACACACACACACACACACACACACACACACACACACACACACACACACACACACAAACCAGGAAATCACAGCCCCCAACACAACAGTCCCAGAGACAAGAGGGGAACCCAAAACCAGCATCCCAGCAACACCAGAGGGGAGGGCAACACCACCACCCCCCTCTGCATAGAAACCCTCCCTTCCCCTCACCCTACCTGCCCTCACCCAACCCTCCCTTCGCCCCCCACCCCATTCTGACCCTGACACCCCATCCCCATTCCCATCATGTCCCCCCCTCCCACCATTCCCCACCTGTCCCCCCTCCCCCTTCATCCCATACCCTCCCTATCTCTCCTCCCCCCCACACCCCATATCCTCCATGTCCCCCCTATCTCCTTAACCCACACCCTACCTGTCCCCCCTTCCCTTAAACCCCCACCCCAAAATCTTCTGAGACCCTGCAAACCACTTCACAGATCTTCTCACCCACGGAACAGCTTCCCACACCAGCAGCATGCTCGCCAATAAAGGGACATGAAATTGAACAGAAGAAAGTGAGCTTCAAGGCGATGTACACTAACATACATTGGGTTACAAATAAAACAAGTGAACTCGGAGAATGGGTACTAGAATAAAACCCAGACATAATAGCACTCACAGAAACAAAGCTAACGAAAATCATAACGAACGTAGTGTTTCCACAGGGCTACTATGTAGTGAGGAAAGAGAGAGAAGGGAGAGGGAGGTGGTGGTGGTGTAGCTTTGCTACTAAGAGAAGGTTGGAGTTTCGAAGAGATGGTAATTCTGAACTGTGAAGGTGTCAGTGACTACATATCAGGCACCATAGCAACTGGAGGACAGAAAATTATAATAGTAGTCATATATAACCCCCACCGAATGACAGAAGACCCAGACAGGAATATGATAGAAACAACTTGGCCACCATCAATATAATAGAAAGAGCAGCTTCTGTGGCTAGCAGGAACGGATCCAGACTTCAAATCATGGGAGACTTCAACCATGGGAAGATAGATTGGGGGAACAGATACCCACATGGAGGACCAGACACATGGAGAGCTAAGCTGCTGGATGTGGTAACAAGAAACTTTTTAAGTCAACACGTCAAGGGACCGACAAGAATGAGAGGAGGGGATGAACCAGCCTTGCTTGATCTGATATTTACCCTAAAGGAGTCTGATATAAGGGAAGTTAAGTTGGAAGCCACATTATGAGTGATCATCGTTGGGAATGAGTGATCATAGTGTATTGAGCTTTGAGTACCTGGTCGAGCTAGGAATTATCACCCCCAAAAAAGAACTGGGAACCAAAGGGCTGGCGTACCGAAAGGGAAACTATGAGGAGATGAATAAATTCCTATGGGATATACATTGGGACACAGAACTCGGAACCAAGTCCGTGCAAGACATGATGGACTATGTCACCCAAAAATGTCATTAGGCTGTAAGCAGGTTTGTCCCAGCCCAACAGGAAAAAAACAGAGAAGCAAAGGAAGAATCCGTGGTTTAATAGGGAATGTATGAAAGCAAAGGAGCTGAACTAAAGGGCATGGAGGAACTTCCGTAATAACAGAACATCAGAAAGTAGAGAGAGATACCAGAGAACCAGGAACGAGTATGTTAGTGTGAGAAGAGCAGCTGAGAAACGGTATGAAAATGATATAGCTAATAAAGCCAAGACCGAACCAAAGCTACTACACAGTCACATTAGGAAGAAGGCAACAGTGAAGGAACAGGTGATGAAACTTAGGGTGGGCGACGACAGGTACACAGAGAATGACAAAGAGGTGTGTGAAGAACTGAACAAAAGGTTCCAGGAGGTCTTTACAATAGAACAGGGAGATGTCACGGCGCTAGAAGAGGTGGCAGCAAACCAGGTGACCTTGGATAGGTTCGAAATTACAAGAGATGAGGTCAAGAAGCACCTATTGGAGCTGGATATGAGAAAAACTGTTGGGCCGGACGAAATCTCACCATGGGTATTGAAAGAGTGTGCAGGAGCACTTTGCTTGCCACTCTCCATAGTGTATAGTAGGTCACTGGAAACGGGAGACCTACCAGAAATATTGAAGACTGCTAATGTAGTACCAATATACAAAAAGGGTGACAGACAAGAGGCACTGAACTACAGGCCAGTGTCCTTAACTTGCATACCATGCAAGGTGATGGAGAAGATTGTGAGAAAAAACCTAGTAACACATCTGGAGAGAAGAGACTTCGTGACAACCCATCAACATGGGTTCAGGGAGGGTAAATCTTGCCTTATAGGCTTGATAGAATTCTACGATCAGGTGTCAAAGATTAAGCAAGAAAGAGAAGGATGGGCGGACTGCATTTTTTTGGACTGTCGGAAAGTCTTTGACACAGTACCCCATAAAAGGTTGATGCATAAGCTGGAGAAACAGGCAGGAGTAACTGGTAGGGCGCTCCAGTGGATAAGGGAGTACCTAAGCAATAGGAAGCAGAGAGTTACAGTGAGGGGTGAGACCTCAGAATGGCTTGAAGTCACCAGTGGAGTCCCACAGGGCTCTGTACTTGGATCTATCCTGTTTCTGATATACGTAAATGATCTCCGAGAGGGTATAGACTCATTCCTCTCAGTGTTTGCTGACGACGCCAAAATTATGAGAAGGATTAAGAAAGAGGAGGACAGCTTGAGGCTTCAAGAAGACCTGGACAAGCTGCAGGAATGGTCGAACAAATGGCTGTTAGAGTTTAACCCAAGCAAATATAATGTAATGAAGATAGGGGTAGGAAGCAGAAGACCAGATACAAGGTACCATTTGGGAGATGAAATACTTCAAGAGTCAGAGAGAGAGAGAAAGACCTGGGGGGTTGATATCACGCCAGACCTGTCCCCTGAAGCTCATATCAAGAGGATAACATCAGCAGCATATGCCAGGTTGGCTAACATAAGAACGGCCTTTAGAAACTTGTGTAAGGAATCTTTCAGAATATTATATATCACATATGTCAGACCAATCCTGGAGTATGCGGCTCCAGCATGGAGTCCATATCTAGTCAAGGATAAGACTAAACTGGAAAAGGTTCAAAGGTTTGCCACCAGACTAGTACCCGAGCTGAGGGGTATGAGCTACGAGGAGAGACTACGGGAATTAAACCTCACTTCGTTGGAAGACAGAAGAGTTAGGGGGAACATGATCGCCACATTCAAGATTCTCAAGGGAATCGACAGGGTTGATAAAGACAGGCTGTTTAACACAAGGGGCACACGCACTATGGGACACAGGTGGAAACTGAGTACCCAAATGAGCCACAGAGATATTAGAAATAACTTTTTTAGTGTCAGAGTGGTTGACAAATGGAATGCATTAGGAAGTGATGTGGTAGAGGCTGACTCCATACACAGTTTCAAGTGTAGATACGATAGAGCCCAATAGGCTCAGGAACCTGTACACCTGTTGATTAACGGTTGAGAGGCGAGACCAAGGAGCCAGAGCTCAACCCCCGCAAGCACAACTAGGTGAGTACAACTAGGTGAGTACACACACACACACACACCTGCTACTTCAAATGGAGTGTGAGAGGGTGTGCAGGTTTAGTGGGGTGAGCCAACTACTTCAGTGTGGTGGGCAGGGAACCAGGTGGCTGAGGGTGTTATGGTGAGCCACACACACTCTTCTTCCATGTGCCTTGTCAAATATGCACGCAGCAGCCTACAGATATTATCTGAGACGGCATGTGTATGTGTGTGAGTGCTGTAGTTATGGATGGCAGCTGATATGACTCCCAGTGAACTGCATAATGTGTCTGTTGTTACATTTGGGCCAGGCCACCTGTGTGCTGTGGGGGAGACACGCGTCCAACCCACACACGCAGCCACCCCACAACCCTCCGTATAGGTAAACAGCACCGGGTGGCCCTCTCCTCTCTCCTGCCGAACCTGCCAGACAGCCCAACATAAACAGTTTAGTTCAATTATTACGGGTCCCAGATGCCGATCATGTGGGTGGTTGTGGGGAAGGTTACAGAAGCACATAATGAGCTCTGGAACTGATCCTGAAAATTCAGTTAAGAATGCTACTTTAGTCTTAATAAACTAGTTAAATAGTTTAATGTACACATCAGCATAATGGGTTCTAGAACTGGATCACAAGACTCTAAAGCGAGACAGTTAACATTTGCCATGAGATAGTTACAGTTTTAATTTGCTTATCATGCAGCTAGCGACACCTACTTTGTGAGCAGCGGAGGAAAGTTTACAATCATGTGCATCTGTACAATCACGTACACCTGTACAATCATGTTCACCTCTACAATCATGTGCACCGATACAATCATGTGCACCCATATAATCATGTGCACCCATACAATCATGTCCACCTGTACAATCATGTGCACCTATACAAGCATGTGCAGCTGTACAATTATGTGCACCCATAAAATCATGTGCACGTGTACAATCATGTGCACCTATATATGCTCATATATACCGTGCTCGTGTACAGCATATAATGGTCCCCAGGCATATATGCAACTGAAAACTCACACCCCAAAAGTGATTCGAACCCATACTGTCAGGAGCACTCAGCAACTGGTGTACAGGACCCCAGTACAGGAATGAGGTGAATTGATACAATACCATGCCCAAGATTACCATCAAAGTGCCGGCGGGATTATGGGGAATTAGCCTCGGCTACCATCATCTTCTGTCTGGTCGTGATGGTCGAGTGGTTAAGGGGGTCCTGTACACCAGTTGCAGGGTGCTCCTGCCAGTAAGGGTTCGAATCACTTTTGGAGTGTGAGTTTTCAGATTCTATATATATATATATATATATATATATATATATATATATATATATATATATATATATATATATATATTGGTGTATACTGGCAGCAGGTTTTCTTTCAAACATGTTTCATTGAATATGACCGCATATTCTGTATTTATTATTTTCTGGTTTAGGGCTTCTATCCCTCTAACTATTTTCTTAGCATCAGGGCTTAATTGAAATAGGAGTTCTCCAAAACTCATTTTCGTACTTTTAAGGTGAAGAAAAGAAGTGATTTACTATAGAGTGTATTACACTTATTTGTATAATTTGCACGACGTTTCGAACCTCCATGGTTCATTCTCAAGTGAACAGATCTTACAATACTAGTTGATTTTATACCCGCATTAGGTCAGGTGATAATACAATGAAGGTGAAAACATGGGGGGATACATAAGGGATAAACATAGGGGCTGCAGAAGGCTTATTGGCCCATACGAGGCATCTCCTATCTAAACACAAAGATTAATCCAGTGTAATTGGCCTGTTATATTGGACATTGTCTTCTGTGTTGGCATCGATATGTTCTTGTCTTGTCCTTACTCTCATGGTGGGTAGAGTAAATAGTTCCGTGATTAGGGTGTTCATGGTAGGTCGCTCTATTCTTATGTGAATTGCCTCAAGAATTTGTAATCTTCTTGAATCTTGGGTTTTGTCTATTATGCAAGTATTCTTGTTCAACATTTCTCTTGTTAGAGTAATGTCATGGGCTTGTCTCATGTGATTCCTAGGGGCACCAGATTGAAGATGGCATGTCAAACGCCTCGTCAGCTTGGTCGACGTCATACCTATGTACTTACATTGAAGGTTACATCCTTCGTGGGGGCAAGTGTACATGTATACAACGCTTGACTGCTGTAGAGGGTTCTCCGTCGGCTTCGGGCTGTTTTTGATAAGGAGTTCGGAAGTCTTCTTGGTTTTGTAGAATATTATCAGGTTTATGTTTTGGTTAGGAGTAGTGCTTTTTACTACTTTACGGATTATTTCTTTCATTATTCTTTCCTCTTTTATATGTTCACTGTGCATGGTTGATTTGTAATATAATTTTATTGGGGGTGTTGTGGTTTCTGTTCTAGGTTCTGAATTATACCAACGGTCCAAGTGTCTTCTTATAGCAGCGTTTATTTCCGCGTTGCTATATCCGTTGTTCACCAATACCTGAGTTACTCTTTCAAACTCTCTACTCACGTTGCTCCATTCAGAGCAGTGGGTAAGCGCTCGACGAATATAAGCATTGAGAACACTGGCTTTGTATCTTTGGGGGCACTCACTTCTACCGTTCAGGCATAATCCTATGTTGGTGGGCTTGGTATATACGTTGGTGCTTAAAGAGGTTCCTGTTTTTGTTATTAGTACATCCAAGAATGGCAGACTGTTATTTTCACTATTTTCATGTGTAAATCGGAGTACTGACTCTCTCTCTAGGTGTCTTTTTAGGTCAATTAGTTCATCTGAGTCTTTTACTATTACGAATATGTCATCTACATAACGGCAGTATACAGTTGGTTTTTGTCTGCTACTGAAGACCCTATCTTCGATGGTTCCCATATAAAAATTAGCAAATAAAACTCCTAAGGGGGAGCCCATTGCTACTCCGTCTATTTGTAAATACATGTCTCCTTGAGGACTGATGAAAGGGGCTTCCTTTGTACATGCTTCGAGAAGACTTTTCAAGTGTGGCTCAGGTATGTCTAATTTGGGGGTGCTCTCGTCTCTGTATACTCTGTCCAGTATCATTCCTATGGTTGTGTCGACTGGGACGTTGGTAAAAAGGGATTCAACGTCCAGGGAAGCGATGATTCCATCGGGCTGGGTAGATTTGATCAATTCTAGGAAATCTGCTGATGATTGTAGACTAAACTTACTTGGAGTGTATGGAGCTAGGAGTTCATTGAGTTTCTTTGCCAGGTGATAAGTTGGGGTTGGTATTTGGCTGGTACAATCATCAGCAGATTTCCTAGAATTGATCAAATTCTCGAACCCAGAAAGCCGGCTACTGGAAGGTAGTTGTGCTTTCTGGGTTCGAGTCCCACTGGTGGGTGTTGTCCAAAGATTGTTTATCTTCACTTGTGGTTTATGCAAGTATAGGCTTATAAGCTGGACACGAGTTCTCTCACATTGACAGTGGCTTGACGAAAAATGCAGACTGACCCCTCACTCATCTGGTGCCTTCGGGAGGTAGAGATGTTTGAGATATATATCTCGAACTATCTACTTCTTTTGTAAGGTCTGATGGCGTAGTGGGTTAAAGCATACTAGTTATGCCGGCTACTGGAAGGTAGTTGTGCTTTCTGGGTTCGAGTCCCACTGGTGGGTGTTGTCCAAAGATTGTTTATCTTCACTTGTGGTTTATGCAAGTATAGGCTTATAAGCTGGACACGAGTTCTCTCACATTGACAGTGGCTTGACGAAAAATGCAGACTGACCCCTCACTCATCTGGTGCCTTCGGGAGGTAGAGATGTTTGAGATATATATCTCGAACTATCTACTTCTTTTGTAAGGTCTGATGGCGTAGTGGGTTAAAGCATACTAGTTATGCCGGCTACTGGAAGGTAGTTGTGCTTTCTGGGTTCGAGTCCCACTGGTGGGTGTTGTCCAAAGATTGTTTATCTTCACTTGTGGTTTATGCAAGTATAGGCTATATATATATATATATATATATATATATATATATATATATATATATATATATATATATATATATATATATATATATATACATGCGAACAAGCCTGAATGGTCCCCAGGACTATATGCAAATGAAAACTCATTAGTTTAGAGAAAACTCATATATATATATATATATATATATATATATATATATATATATATATATATATATATATATATATATATATATATATATATATATATATATATATATATAACTGAAAACTCACACCCCAGAAGTGACTCGAACCCATACTGCCAGGAGCAATGCAACTGGTATGTACAGGGACGCCTTAATCCGCTTGACCATCACGACCAGACATAAGGAAGTGATAGCCGAAGCTATTTGAACCACTTCCCCACCGGCACTCGGATGGTAATCTTGGGCATAGCATTTTATCAAATCACCTCATTTTTTGGGGCAACACGTGAGGAACACAAATGCAAACAAGCCTGAATGGTCCCCAGGACTATATACAACTGAAAACTCACACCCCAGAAGTGACTCGAACCCATACTGTCAGGAGCAACGCAACTGGTATGTATAGGGACGCCTTAATCCGCTTGACCATCACGACCAGACATAAGGAAGTGATAGCCGAAGCTATTTGAACCACTTCCCCACCGGCACTCGGATGGTAATCTTGGGCATAGCATTTTATCAAATCACCTCATTTTTTGGGGCAACACGTGAGGAACACAAATGCAAACAAGCCTGAATGGTCCCCAGGACTATATACAACTGAAAACTCACACCCCAGAAGTGACTCGAACCCATACTGCCAGGAGCAATGCAACTGGTATGTACAGGGACGCCTTAATCCGCTTGACCATCACGACCAGACATAAGGAAGTGATAGCCGAAGCTATTTGAACCACTTCCCCACCGGCACTCGGATGGTAATCTTGGGCATAGCATTTTATCAAATCACCTCATTTTTTGGGGCAACACGTGAGGAACACAAATGCAAACAAGCCTGAATGGTCCCCAGGACTATATACAACTGAAAACTCACACCCCAGAAGTGACTCGAACCCATACTGTCAGGAGCAACGCAACTGGTATGTATAGGGACGCCTTAATCCGCTTGACCATCACGACCAGACATAAGGAAGTGATAGCCGAAGCTATTTGAACCACTTCCCCACCGGCACTCGGATGGTAATCTTGGGCATAGCATTTTATCAAATCACCTCATTTTTTGGGGCAACACGTGAGGAACACAAATGCAAACAAGCCTGAATGAGTTTTCAGTTGTATATAGTCCTGGGGACCATTCAGGCTTGTTTGCATATATATATATATATATATATATATATATATATATATATATATATATATATATATATATATATATATATATATATATATATATATATATATATATATATAATACATGCATGAGCTTGTAGTGTTATAACGAATTCCGTTCACACAGAAACACACATGCACAAGTAAATGTGTGCACACCTGCGGGTGATTGGAAGTGTACAGGTGTGTGTTCTCACCTAACTGTACTCACGGAATTGTGAAGCCATGTACAATGCCTTCACAACCTCACTTCTTAGTGAATTTTATTTATTTATTCCTAACACTGACACTGAATAAATCTTTTCCGATGCCTCTGTTGTTTCTTGCCCAACCACTTGGGCTGGACGGTCTCGCTTCATGCAGGTCAGCGTTCACTCCCCGACCGTCTTAGTGAATGGGCACCATTCCTTCCCCCCGTCCCGTCCCAAATCATTATCCTGACCCTTTCCCAGTGCAATATAGTCATAATGGCTGTGCGCCTTCACCTGATCGTTCCCCCTCTCTTCGGCCGACAGAGTTTCAGCCTCACACGCGTGGGGTCCGCGGTTCGAGTCTCCTACAGCCCAGATGAATGAAATGCTTGTTTCCAGGGAAGTGTGGATGACAATGCAACAACGTGCCACTGGTGATGTTCAGTCCTACACTCACTCCATAGCGACACGACCTGGTTGATACCTGGTTGATGGGGTTCTGGAAGTTCTTCTACTCCCCAAGCCCGGCCCGAGGCCAGGCTTGACTTGTGAGAGTTTGGTCCACCAGGCTGTTGCTTGGAGCGACAAGCTGGCCCACATACCCACCACAGCCTGGTTGGTCCGGCACTCCTTGGAGGAATAAATCTAGTTTCCTCTTGAAGATGTCCACGGTTGTTCCGGCAATATTTTATGCTTGCTGGGAGGACGTTGAACAACCGCGGACCTCTGATGTTTATACAGTGTTCTCTGATTGTGCCTATGGCACCCCTGCTCTTCACTGGTTATATTCTGCATTTTCTTCCATATCGTTCACTCCAGTACGTTGTTATTTTACTGTGTAGATTTGGTACTTGGCCCTCCAGTATCTTCCAGGTGTATATTATTTGATATCTCTCTCGTCTTCTTTCTAGTGAGTACATTTGGAGGGCTTTGAGACGATCCCAATAATATAGGTGCTTTATCGCGTCTATGCGTGCCGTATATGTTCTCTGTATTCCCTCTATTTCAGCAATCTCTCCTGCTCTGAAGGGGGAAGTGAGTACTGAGCAGTACTCAAGACGGGACAACACAAGTGACTTGAAGAGTACAACCATTGTGATGGGATCCCTGGATTGGAAAGTTCTCGTAATCCATCCTATCATTTTTCTGGCTGTGGCAATATTTGCTTGGTTATGCTCCATAAACGTTAGGTCGTCAGACATCATTATTCCCAAATCCTTTACATGCTGTTTTCCTACTATGGGTACATTTGATTGTGTTTTATACCCTGTTTCATGTTTAAGGTCCTCATTTTTACCGTACCTGAGTACCTGGAATTTATCACTGTCAAACATCATGTTATTTTCTGATGCCCAGTCGAAAACTATATTAATATCAGCTTCAAGGTTTTCAATGTCTTCAAACAAGGTAATTTTCATACTGAATTTTGTGTCATCTGCAAAGGATGATACGAAGCTGTGACTTGAATTTTTGTCTATATCTGATATGAGAATAAGGAAAAGCAGCGGGGCAAGGACTGTACCCTGAGGTACAGAGATTTTAACTGCACTTGGACTAGATTTTATATGGTTGACCGTAAACTCGCTGAGTCCTGTTTGACAGAAAACTGAGTATCCAGCGTCCTACTTTCCCGGTTATTCCCAATGACTTCATTTTGTGTGCTATCACGCCATGGTCACATTTATCGAAAGCCTTTGCGAAGTCCGTGTATATCACTTCAGCATTCTGTTTTCCTTCTAATGCCTCAGTGACTTTGTCGTAGTGCTCAAGTAGCTGTGAGAGGCACGATCTTTCCGCTCGAAATCCATGTTGGCCTGGGTTGTGAAGGTCATTGGTCTCTACACTCACTCCAGAGCAGCACTACACTCACTCCAGAGCGACACTACACTCACTCCAGAGCGACACTACACTCACTCCAGAGCAGCACTACACTCACTCCAGAGCGGCACTACACTCACTCCAGAGCGACACTACACTCACTCCAGAGCGACACTACACTCACTCCAGAGCGACACTACACTCACTCCAGAGCGACACTACACTCACTCCAGAGCGACACTACACTCACTCCAGAGCGGCACTACACTCACTCCAGAGCGACACTACACTCACTCCAGAGCGGCACTACCCTCACTCCAGAGCGGCACTACACTCACTCCAGAGCGACACTACACTCACTCCAGAGCGGCCCTACACTCACTCCAGAGCGGCACTACACTCACTCCAGAGCGGCACTACACTCACTCCAGAGCGGCACTACACTCACTCCAGAGCGGCAGTGCACTCACTCCAGAGCGACACTACACTCACTCCAGAGCGACACTACACTCACTCCCGAGCGGCACTACACTCACTCCAGAGCGGCACTACACTCACTCCAGAGCGGCACTACACTCACTCCAGAGCGGCACTACACTCACTCCAGAGCGGCACTACACTCACTCCAGAGCGGCACTACACTCACTCCAGAGCGGCACTACTCTCACTCCAGAGCGGCACTACACTCACTCCAGAGCGGCACTACTCTCACTCCAGAGCGACACTACACTCACTCCAGAGCGACACTACTCTCACTCCAGAGCGACACTACACTCACTCCAGAGCGGCACTACACTCACTCTAGACCGACACTACACTCACTCCAGAGCGACACTACACTCACTCCAGAGCGACACTACACTCACTCCAGAGCGACACTACACTCACTCCAGAGCGGCACTACCTTCACTTCAGAGCGGCACTACCTTCACTTCAGAGCGGCACTTCACTCACTTCAGAGCGACACTACCCTCACTTCAGAGCGGCACTACACTTACTCCAGAGCGACACTACACTCACTCCAGAGCGGCACTACACTTACTCCAGAGCGGCACTACACTCACTCCAGAGCGGCACTACACTCACTCCAGAGCGGCACTACACTTACTCCAGAGCGGCACTACACTTACTCCAGAGCGGCACTACCCTCACTTCAGAGCGGCACTACCTTCACTTCAGAGCGGCACTACACTCACTCCAGAGCGGCACTACCTTCACTTCAGAGCGGCACTTCACTCACTTCAGAGCGACACTACCCTCACTTCAGAGCGGCACTACACTTACTCCAGAGCGACACTACACTCACTCCAGAGCGGCACTACACTCACTCCAGAGCGGCACTTCACTCACTTCAGAGCGACACTACACTCACTTCAGAGCGGCACTACACTCACTCCAGAGCGGCACTACACTCACTCCAGAGCGGCACTACCTTCACTTCAGAGCGGCACTACACTCACTCCAGAGCGGCACTACACTCACTCCAGAGCGACACTACACTCACTCCAGAGCGGCACTACACTCACTCCAGAGCGACACTACACTCACCTCAGAGCTACACTGCACTCACTCCAGAGCAGCACTACACTCACTCCAGAGCGACACTACACTCACTCCAGAGCGGCACTACACTCACTCCAGAGCGACACTACACTCACTTCAGAGCGGCACTACACTCACTCCAGAGCGGCACTACACTCACTCCAGAGCGACACTACACTCACTCCAGAGCAGCACTACTCTCACTCCAGAGCGGCACTACACTCACTCCAGAGCGGCACTACACTCACTCCAGAGCGACACTACACTCACTCCAGAGCAGCACTACTCTCACTCCAGAGCGACACTACACTCACTTCAGAGCGGCACTACACTCACTCCAGAGCGACACTACACTCACTCCAGAGCGACACTACTCTCACTCCAGAGCGACACTACACTCACTCCAGAGCGACACTACACTCACTCCAGAGCGGCACTACACTCACTCCAGAGCGACACTACACTCACTCCAGAGCGGCACTACACTCATTCCAGAGCGACACTACACTCACTTCAGAGCGACACTACACTCACTCCAGAGCGGCACTACACTCATTCCAGAGCGACACTACTCTCACTCCAGAGCGACACTACACTCACTTCAGAGCGACACTACACTCATTCCAGAGCGACACTACACTCACTTCAGAGCGGCACTACACTCACTCCAGAGCGACACTACTCTCACTCCAGAGCGACACTACACTCACTCCAGAGCGACACTACACTCACTCCAGAGCGACACTACTCTCACTCCAGAGCGACACTACACTCACTCCAGAGCGACACTACACTCATTCCAGAGCGACACTACACTCACTTCAGAGCGGCACTACACTCACTCCAGAGCGGCACTACCCTCACTCCAGAGCGACACTACTCTCACTCCAGAGCGACACTACTCTCACTCCAGAGCGACACTACACTCACTCCAGAGCGACACTACACTCACTCCAGAGCGGCACTACACTCATTCCAGAGCGACACTACACTCACTTCAGAGCGGCACTACACTCACTCCAGAGCGACACTACTCTCACTCCAGAGCGACACTACACTCACTCCAGAGCGACACTACACTCACTCCAGAGCGGCACTACACTCATTCCAGAGCGACACTACACTCACTTCAGAGCGGCACTACACTCACTTCAGAGCGGCACTACACTCACGCCAGAGCGACACTACACTCATTCCAGAGCGACACTACACTCACTTCAGAGCGGCACTACACTCACTCCAGAGCGACACTACTCTCACTCCAGAACGGCACTGCACTCACTCCAGAGCAGCACTACTCTCACTCCAGAGTGGCACTATACTCACTCCAGAGCGACACTACACTCACTCCAGAGCAGCACTACTCTCACTCCAGAGTGGCACTATACTCACTCCAGAGCGACACTACTCCCACTCCAGAGTGGCTCTGCACTCACTCCAGAACGGCACTGCACTCACTTTAGAGCGGCACTACACTCTCTACAGAGTGGCACTGCACTCACTTTAGATCGGCCCTACACTCTCCAGATCGGCACTGCACTCACCTTAGAGCGACACTACACTCACTCCACAGCGACACTACACTCACTCCAGAGCGACACTACAATCATTCCAGAGCGACACTACACTCATTTCAGAGCGGCACTACACTCACTCCATAGCAACACTATACTCACTCCAGAGCGGCACTACACTCATTCCAGAACGACACGACAATCACTCCAGAGCGGCACTACACTCACTCCAGAGCGGCACTACACTCCAGAGCGACACGACAATCACTCCAGAGCGACACTACACTCACCTCAGAGCGTATCTACACTCATTCCAGAGCAACACTACACTCATTTCAGAGCGGCACTACACTCACTTTAGAGCGACACTACACTCCAGAGCGACACTACAATCATTCCAGAGCGACACTACACTCCAGAGCGACACTATACTCACTCCAGAGCGGCACTACACTCACTCCAGAGCGGCACTACACTCACTCCAGAGCAACACTATACTCACTCCAGAGCGGCACTACACTCATTCCAGAACGACACTACACTCACTCCAGAGCGACACTTCACTCACTCCAGAGCGGCACTACACTCACTCCAGAGCGGCACTACACTCACTCCAGAGCGGCACTACACTCACTCCAGAGCAACACTATACTCACTCCAGAGCGGCACTACACTCATTCCAGAACGACACTACACTCACTCCAGAACGACACGACAATCACTCCAGAGCGACACTACACTCACTCCAGAGCGACACTACACTCACTCCTGAGCGACACTACACTCACTCCAGAGCGACACTACACTTACTGCAGAGCGACACTACACTTACTCCAGAGCGACACTACACTCACTCCAGAGCGGCACTAAACTCACTCCAAAGCGACACTACACTCACTCCAAAGCGACACTACACTCACTCCAAAGCGACACTACACTCACTCCAAAGCGACACTACACTCACTCCAAAGCGACACTACACTCACTCCAAAGCGGCACTTCACTCACTCCAAAGCGACACTACACTCACTCCAGAGCGACACTACACTCACTCCAGAGCGACACTACACTCACTCCAAAGCGACACTACACTCACTCCAAAGCGACACTACACTCACTCCAAAGCGACACTTCACTCACTCCAAAGCGACACTACACTCACTCCAAAGCGACACTACACTCACTCCAGAGCAACACTACACTCACTCCGGAGCGACACTACACTCATTCCAGAGCGGCACTACACTCACTCCTGAGCAGCACTGCACTCCAGAGTGGCACTACATTCACTCCAGAGCGGCACAACACTCCAGAGCGGCACTACACTCACTCCAGAGCAGCACTGCACTCCAGAACGGCAGTACACTCACTCCAGAGCATCACTGTACTCCAGAGCCGCACTACACTAACTCCAGACCGACACTACACTCACTCTAGAGCGACACTACACTCACTCTAGAGAGACACTACACTCACTCCAGAGCGACACTACACTCACTCCAGAGCGACACTACACTCACTCTAGAGCGACACTACACTCACTCCAGAGCGACACTACACTCACTCCAGAGCGACACTACACTCACTCTAGAGCGACACTACACTCACTCTAGAGCGACACTACACTCACTCCAGAGCGACACTACACTCACTCCAGAGCGACACTACACTCACTCTAGAGCGACACTACACTCACTCTAGAGCGACACTACACTCACTCCAGAGCGGCACTACACTCACTCTAGAGCGACACTACACTCACTCCAGAGCGGCACTACACTCACTCCAGAGCGACACTATACTCACTCCAGAGCGACACTGCACTCATTCCAGAGTGGCACTACACTCACTCCAGAGCGGCACTGCACTCACTCCATAGCGGCACTACACTCACTCCAGAGCAGCACTACACTCAGTCCAGAGCGGCACTGCACTCACTCGAGAGCGACACTGCACTCTCTCTAGAGTGACACTACACTCATCCAGTCCGACACTACACTCACTCTACAGCGACACTTACTCCAATACTCTTACTCCACTTTAGGCAGTTGCCCTCAGCTAGAGGAGGAGCAGGTAGGATGTATCCATCCTCCTGTTTGACATAGGTACTACACTCACTCCTGAACAGCAATGCACTCCAGAGCGGCAGTACACTCACTCCAGAGCGGCACTACACTTACTCCAAAGCGGCACTACACTTACTCCAAAGCGGAACTACACTCACTCCAGAGCGGCATTACACTCACTATAGAGCAGCACTACACTCACTCCAGAGCGACATTACACTCACTCCAGAGCGACACTACACTCACTCCAGAGCGGATCTACACTCACTCCAGAGCGACACTACACCCCACTCCAGAGCGGCATTACACTCACCATAGAGCAGCACTACACTCACCCCCAGAGCGACATTACACTCACTCCAGACCGACACTACACTCATTCCAGAGCGACACTACACTCACTCCAGAGCGACACTACTCTCACTCCAGAGCGAAACTACACTCACTCCAGAGCAACACTACACTCACTCCAAAGCGGCACTACACTCACTCCAAAGCGGCACTACATTCACTCCAGAGCGGCACTACACTCATTTCAGAGCGACAAAACACTCACTCCAGAGCGACACTACACTCACTCCAGAGCGACACTACACTCACTCCAGAGCGACACTACACTCACTCCAGAGCGACACTACACTCACTCCAGAGCGGCACTACACTCTCCCCAGAGCGACACCTAACACACTCCATTGCAGATATATACTCCCTCCATAGCGACACTACTCTCACTTCAGAGCGATACTACACTCACTCTAGAGCAACACTACACTCACTCCAGAGCCGCACTCCACTCCAGATCGACACTACACTCACTCCAGAGCGGCACTGCACTCACTCCAGAGTGGCACTATGCTCACTCCATTTCGGCACTACACTCACTCCAGAGCAGCACTACACTCACTCCAGAGCGGCACTGCACTCACTCGAAAGCGACACTGCACTCACTCCAGAGCGATACTACACTCAAACTACAGCGACAGTACATTCACTCCAGTCCGACACTACACTCACTCTACAGCGACACTTACTCCACTACTATTACTCCACATTAGGCAGTTGCCCTCAGCTAGAGGAGGAGCAGGTAGGATGTATCCATCCTCCTGTTTGACATAGGCCTAGGCCTAAGCTCTAGTCTTCAGTGCACCAAATAGGTCAGCTACAGCGTTACTAAGTGTGCACCGTCCCTCCTACCAACTGCGGTAGGCCCTGGATGTGTGGATTGGCCAGAAATTAAGGCAGTAATTGTTAATGTGGCAATATCGAGGCCTGGTGAGGGGAGAGTCGTGAGGTAGGTGAGCCGCCCCACGGTACCTGGAGCCTCGGGCACGCATCACGCGCGTGAAAAATAGTCTTTGTGCCCTCTCTACCCAATGTCGCGGTTTGTGTGCGACTAGTGTGTTTACACAAGAGACTGCCAGGACACCCCATATAGGGAGTCGACTGCTAGCAGCCGTGGAGTGAGGACGTTTACCGACCCTCGGTGGCTATTGGAGTTGTTTGCTGTTTTGGTCGCCTGGTGTTGTGGGCGTCTCTGCCCTACCAGTTTTGTTGCCTGCCTGGCTATGTTGACGTGGCAGTTTTGACATGGGGGGCCATCTTCCTCCTATTCAGCGTGTGAACTCTGTGGGCCTGGAGTTCACTTGTAAGGCTGGTTAACTGACCATCGAGAAGGTGATGCGTGACATGCTTCGTATCCCGGTGGAAGCTACTACGGTGTGGAGCTAGTTACGGCCCATCGGGTTGTTATTAAGTTCCTGGGGGAGGAGGAGTACCGGGACTTCCTCCATCGGTATGGGGGACATACGTTGCCGTTGCCAGATGATGCCAGCTCTGTGGCGATTTCGGACCGCAGTGGTTCCCTGACTTATGTCAGTGTCCATGGTGCGCCCCTGGAGTTCCCCGATGACCTCCGGCGTTACTTCAGAGGGTTTGGTACTGTTGTCAGCGTGTGGGTGAACACGCTCTCCTCGGGGCGGTATGCTGGGAGGCGTACAAACATTCTCACGTTGGGGATGCGCCTGCGGTCGGATATACCTTCTTCTGTCCGGCTTATGGGATACTACGTCCGAGTGTATTATGCCCGGCAGCCTCGTACCTGTTTCCGGTGTGGCCTGTTGGGGCATCAGGCTGCCGGGTGTTCTGAGGCCCCAGCTGCTCCTGTCAACTTGTTCCGCAACGAGGATTTCCCGCTGCTCCCTCTGGAGACAGTCTCCGGTGATGTTGATGAGGAGGTGCGCGTCCCGTTTGCTGCTGCAGCTTCCCCGGCGGCGCCTGCCGTTCCTCCGGTTGTTGCTGTCCCTCCTCCGGTTGTTGAGGTACCGTCGGTTGATCTGCCTGATCCTGTCACTGTCCCAGCTGCTCCCATGGGCCTTCCTGGAGCTCCCTGCGTGACGTCGCTGTCTTCTCCCTCGTCTTCTGATGCTGCGCCTGGCCCTGTGTCCGTGACTCGGGTCCCGGATGTGCTTGGTGCTGGGATGGCTGCGGAGCCTCCTGCTGTGTGTGGCCCGGTTCCCCCTGTGGTAGAGGCTGCTGCCGTTCTGTGTCGGGCGTCGGTTCATCCGGCTCGTGGTACCTGTGTTTCTGGGTCACTTACCGGCTCTGACGATATCCGATATGCCCAAACGATATGCCCAAACGTTCCCGGTGTTAGTCTTCTGCCTGGGCCGACGTTGGTGATTTCAGTGACTGCGGGTCTTCGGGTATTGACAGTGTGGATATGGATGCGTCGATGTCTCCGTGGTTCGTGGTGGCGGAGGTCCATGTGCCTGCTGGTGCTGGTGCCTGTGTCTTAGACGTGCTTTCGGTTCTTTCTCCGCCGGGGGACTCTCCACAGTGGGGGGTGGTGGCTTCCGCTGCCAGAGATGGTGTGGACTCTGGTGCTGTGCGTGGCCTGGTGGTGACGTTACAGAAGGATGCGCACTGTCCGGGTTCCCTGCTGTCGTCTGGTGGTGTGCCCGGGGCCGCGGGTACCCGTGTGGTGCGGGTGCGCGTTGGGGCCCTGGGGGACATGTTGCGGGCGTCTGTGATGCCACCGGGTCACTAGTCGAAGATTGCCGAGTTCCTGCTGTCTGACGGACCGGAGTGCCTTCATGGTGGGCAAGTTCCCTTCCTGTGGGGGCGAGTAGCGACTTCTCGCCTCATGAGTACTACCATCTTGGTCCCCAGTTTGCAGGTGTTTGTTGCCCCGGTTCCGGATGTTATGGCGTCCCCGGTGGATGGACGGGACCCTTTGCAATGGGGTTCTGGGAGGCGTTTAATGTACGGTTCCTGCGGGCCAGGTTCCCGGGCAAGTATGCGCTCTGATTTCCTGTGTATTTGCTCTATGACATGCTGTGTGCCCTTCTGGCTGTTTGTTTGCCCTGTTATATTATGTGCTTCTGCCTCTCCCTTTGTGCGTTGCTTTGCCTTGTGGCATATTAGTTTCTAGTGCTTGGCGTCACTCGTTTCGCGTTTAGGCTTGGCATTTCGCCTTTCCTGGCTTCGTGATTCACCTTTCACAGGTACGCCGGGGCGCATCCGATCCCATGATCGTCGTCGCCCCTAACTCAACAACAACAACAACACCCCATATAGTGCCCCTACACTACGTGTGGGTGTAAACCTTGTGGCTTGTAGGTGTTTATATGTACATGTGTTTGTGTAGGTTAGAGTGCAGTGTTGAAGACATACCACCCAACAACATGAAGTGAGCCACAGCAATAGATGGTTGACACGAGGAGTAAGACTTTGAGACAAGTGACTATGGCTGGTGTGCTCGAGTACCATAACGCCCCCCCCCCGGCGGGGGCCCCCTGGGTGCTGATCCCCACCCGGGGCCCTCCGGTGAGGATCCCAACCCGGGGCCCTCCAACAGTACTGGTATAGGTGACTCTACAACAGGGGACGATGGTTTCTGCCCAGTCCAAGACAGAAACAGCAGGAAACAGGACAGGTTACAGCGACAGGATGAGCAGCAGCAACCTCAACAACAACAACAACGACAAGACGAAGACAGTGAGTGGCACACCCTAATCTTTCCTGCAATGGGATTGACAGCAGCAGAGAAGTTCAGATGGATTGTTGAAGCAGCCCGCGCCCACAGCGCAGAGTATCGTATAGAGACCAGGTGTGTAGGTGGCAATGTTAGTGCACGGGTGCAGGGTTACAGTACCCTGAAGTACTTCACAGAGACCAGTCTTGAGTATCAAGGTAAGAATGTTAAATTGTTGGAAGCAAACCCACAGACAAGACAAACTAAAATTATAATTAAGAACTATAGTATTCATGTTGACGTGGAATTTTTCAAGGACCATGAACAGATTGTTTGGGTCGAGCGCAACACTGGACCAGGGGGACTGGCCAAAAATCAGGCAATCGCTCTGTGGAAGGAAGACCTGCCCCAAGTCATTAAAATACCAGGCATTAGGGCGTGCAAAGTAGAGAGGTATATTGGCAGCCCATCCTTATGTGGCAACTGTCAACGGTGGGATCACAGAACGTGGCAATGTGATCGCCCAATTAGGTGTGGGTGTTCCAGTGGCTCTCACGATACCAAGCAGTGTCTAGCTAAGCTTGCACCGGGTGGGGGTGGCAGGGTAACACCTAAATGTGCCAACTGCAAGCGACCTCACCATGCTTGGAACAGGTATTGCAGCGCGAGGCCTACATAGCGGGGCTTGAAACCACCGAATCAAACCGCAGGTGGACCAGTGAACAGGGGCGGGAATGGCTCCGTTAACAGTACCACAGCAAGCCAGGGTCCAGTTCAGGGACCAGCCCAGGGTCCAGTTCAGGGACCAGCCCAGGGTCCAGCTCACAGTAGCCCGACAACAGTCTGGGGTAGTGATCACTCAGTGAACAGGGGAACCCAGGGTGGGGGGGGGGGGTGTAGCCAGCCACCACCGCTCCCCCATCACTGAGGCCTTCCCGCCTCTTTCCCCTCCAGGGAACCCACCCACCCACACCTCAATCTCAACCCACGGTGTCTCACCACCACCACCACCTAACCTCCAAACCCATACCAATGAATCAGACCCCTCCACTGTCTCCCATCTGCCTCCCCATCCAGGCACTCCTGACTCCCAGGAGGTCGTCACTGATGTTTGTGTTGCAGCAATATTAGACCGCATGATAAGATCTCATCCAGTCGTCCACCAAATTTTGCAAAAGCAGACGGAACTTGAGAAAGCCCTCTACCAAATTAAGACGACTCAGGAACAAATCCTCCAAATCCTGCAACGGCACAGTCCATCAAGTGGAGGTCCTGCAAGCCAGAGCCTGGTGCAAGACGATGCAACACATACTGCCGAGGTACGTCAGCAGACACAACCAGGACACCAGCACATCAGTGCACACAGTAACACCAGTGCACACAGTGACACCAGTGCACACAGTGACACCAGTGCACACAGTAACACCAGTGCACACAGTAACACCAGTGCACACAGTAACGCCAGTACACACAGTAACACCAGTGCACACAGTAACACCAGTGCACACAGTAACACCAGTGCACACAGTGACACCAGTGCACACAGTAACACCAGTGCACACAGTAACACCAGTGCACACAGTAACACCAGTGCACACAGTAACGCCAGTACACACAGAAACGCCAGTACACACAGTAACACCAGTGCACACAGTAACGCCAGTGCACACAGTAACACCACACACCATGGAATACACGATGACACATGTGAACATAATAATTACACACGTGCAGCTGATGACAAACAACCTCAAAATGGATAATCACAATGAACAACATCTCACTATACTGCAATGGAACTGTAATGGAGTTCGCAATAGAATTAATGACATCATACAGTACGTCCGTGAACACCAAACTGACGTCATAGTGCTACAGGAGACGATGGTAGGTGATGACTTCAACCCAAGGTTCAGCGGTTATCGCAAGTTCTCCCTGCCCTTTGGGGAAAGAAAACGGGGTTTCATCACTTTTGTAAATAACAACATTCCCGCACAGATTATTGATGACCTGCACACTGGGGATGACTATGAATCACTGGGAGTAACCCTTTACTTAAACAATAATGCCCTACATATAATCAACCTATATGTGCCACAGAGTAAACTTGACCTTGACACACTGCCTGAATTTGTTAATGAAGAACCTACCCTGCTGGTCGGTGACCTGAATGCCAGACACCCACACTTTGGTGCCAACTGTCATCAGCCCAATGTCAATGGACGGAAACTGTCACTCTTTGTCAGGGGAAGTGAAAACCTTAGAATCCTGGGTGATGAACAGCCAACTCACCTCAGAGGAGGAAGATTAGACTATGCTCTCCTGCTGAATGCACAGGACACGGACGCCAGTACACACATTGTGCACAGTTTATGTAGTGACCATTGGGCACTGATTACCACCGTCGACATGAGCAAGAGAAGGTGAGAGACAAATAAAAGAAAAAGGTTATCACTCGGACCAGATATGAGGCCGCACTTCATAAACAGGATGAGTGACTGGTTCACGGAATACCAAATCCCAGAAGACATTGACACATTTGTTGATGACCTTAATCACCAAATTGAGAGCTGTCTAAGAGTTCCGCGCCGTACGCCTGGGCGAAGTAACCCTTAGAGGAAGAAAATAAAATGGTATGAGAATGATTACATAAAGATGCTTAACGAAAATATGCGAGACATGAGTAGAGAGTACCGGAGACATCCCACTGAAAGTAACCAAGAGTTGTTTAAAACTGTGTGTCAAGTAGCCAGGGAAGAGAAGATTAAAGAGCGGGAAAGACAATGGCTTGAGTTCACTAGCTCTATTGGACGGGAAACATCTGCAAGACAAGTGTAGGCAAAAATTCAGATAGCTAAGGGGGGCAGAGCCCGGCCTGCGGCTCACAAAGACCCCCAGGGTAAGGCTGAGGAACTAATTCACAAGTGGAGTGATGCAGCAGCATCCTCCTCCCTCCCTGCAGAAATCAGCAGGGAACAGCTCTTGCGACATGATGACAGAAGAATTAGGATAACAAGAGCACTGTCTAGTGATGACGAATATGGGGAACCAATCACAGCCCAAGAAGTAAGGGGCGCTATGAAAAAGGGTAAAAGTACAGCACCTGGTGAAGATGGCGTCACCTACGACATACTCAATGCACTGTGTGAAGTGTTTGGGAATCCACTACTCCACCTGTTTAACAAGTCATTCCTAAGTGGAGTGTTGCCCACACAATGGAAACACGCAATAATTGTTCCCATACCGAAGCCTAATGACCCTGGTATTTATAGACCTATCAGTCTCGTGTCATGCACTTGCAAGATTCTTGAAAGGATCATCCTACACCGACTGTTGCACAAAATAGGCAGGTTAGGGGAGGGGGTCAATGGATTTGTTAAAGGACGGAGCACAGCAAATTGTATAGTTAATTGCTTGGCTAATGACACGGCTAGGTACTCTGTATTTGTTGACATCAAAGGAGCCTTCGACAAAGCACAGGGGATTGCGATCCTGGACGAGCTTGCATGCATGGGTGTCATGGGGAGACTCATGAAATGGGTTGAAGACTACCTCACAGGAAGGAAAGCCAAGGTTTGCTTCAATGGAGCAGTCTCCAGAACAATGAATATGGAACTCGGGACCCCCCAAAGGCGGAGTCTTAAGCCCTACACTATTCAATGTACTTATGAACGCCATTGCAAATATTGATTTTCCGGAAGGAACACAACAAGTGGGATATGCAGATGATGTCCTAATACAAGCTCCCACCTTGGGAAAAATTGAACAGTCCATTGAACTCCTTGGAAGGAAGTGAATTGAGCTCGGTTTCACTCTCTCCACAAACAAGACGAAGGCATACTCCTATCACAAGCGGAGAGCAAATGAAGAACTGCAAATTAATAGTGTAACACTTGAATGGGTTGATCACTATCAGTACCTTGGCGTCACTGTCGGCTCTAACAAGGGAAAGAAAGAGGAGCTCAATCAACTCATAGGAACATGCAAAAGTCGACTCAGGGCACTGAAAGCTATGACCTGGAATGGACATGGAGCCTCTATTGCCGTGCTTAAAATGATGTACACAGCCTATGTGCGCTCCGTCATAGACTATGAGGCACCAGTTCTGTGCACCTACTCCCAAAGCGATATGAAAAGGCTTGAAAGCATTCAAAATGAAGCCATGACAATCATTCTTGGAGTTCCAAGAACTGCCAAAACGTCTAATCTACGAGAGGAGTTGTCCCTTCCTAGTGTTAAAAGCAGAATTCAGGAGCTGAATGCTAAGCTTGCAATTAGGATAGCCAGAGATCCCCATTACAATGATATTGCTAAGAAAAAACTGAGCTCTGTGCTACTTTCAGGGGGAAACAGGAGAAACAAAAAATGGCATCACAGATCATTCTGCTACCTCGAAGAGCTTCACCTGCTTGAGCAAGCCCGTGAGCTCGTGCCTGTAGAGAGGTTACCTCCTCTGGGAGGATGACTCATGCAAGATCATCATCAATGAAATGAAATTCACAAATTCTCAAAGACCTGAAAGTTGTAGCATTAAATATTATGATAGATATCGTGAGGAGACATTCACATATGGGACTAATAGAACAAGAACCCGGCAATGTGATGTTATAGTGGCCAGAATACGCCTGGGATATAGACGTATCTGGCAGCTTTCTCAAAACCCAAATGTCGAGTACACAATGTGTCAACTTTGTGAAAGAGAAAACATGCACTCTCTTGAACATTATATTATAGAATGTCCCATACTGACTGACTTTCGCCCTCCTGGGCTAAGGTATGCTGAACTGTGTAGTTACTATATGAGTACTGGAACACTTGATGATATATTGGACTTGTATCCAAAATTGACCATGTAATGTATCAATCATACAATGTATGTATGTGATGTAACTATATAACCTGAGCTTGTAATAGCACCTTCATCACCTTCAGTGATTAAGTGCTTAATTGCACACTAGTTTCTTTATCAGCTACCTCACCCTGTCAGGGTAAATGAGACAAATGTATGTGAATGCATGTATGTGTGTATATATGTATGTGTATGTGTGTGTGTATGTATATGTATGGGTATAAAGCATATATGGAAGCTGATCAGAATTACATTTCACCTTTGTGAATGTACATTAATGACACTATGTAAAAGACACATCTAATACTTTATGTAGGGCGTACGTAAATCTGTGTATCTTTGTATTTACGTATGTAGGTTAGCTTAGCATTTTAAAAGCACCGAATCACCTTCTGTGGTTGAGTGTTCAATAAACCCTTGAACTGTATGTTTAACACTTCTCTAACCCTGTCCATGGAGGACAGAAGAAAATGTATATATGTTGGTTAGCATTGTAAATGTGTGGCCACGTCTGTGGTAGAAAATAATAAAAAAAAAAAAAAAAAAAAAAAAAATGAAATGGCAACAAAAAAATCCAACATAATACCACAAGAAATGAGGCACAAGTATCTCGAGGAAATTTATAAAGAAGCCGTAGATGAAGTAGATCAAATCTACACTGACGGGTCATCTAATCCTGTCAATGGCAGGGCTGGTGCAGCATACACGGTAATCAAGGATAATACTTTCCAATGCAGAAATGAAGGAAAAGCACGTATTAAGAACTATGCCTCTTCAACGCAAGCAGAGCTAACTGCCATTGTTATGGCGTTAAGGTTTGTTGAACGGAACACTAATGGTGCAGTGATTTGCACCGATTCAAAAGCAGCACTGCAAAGCCTAAGTAAAAATCGGGCAGAAAATCTTGCAACAGTCGCTGAAATTAAGAGAGCTGTGAGAGTACTTACCAATCAGGGAAGAGTCATCAAGTTTCTGTGGATCCCCTCCCATGTTGGAATATGTGGGAATGAACGAGCAGATGTGCTGGTTGCTGAAGGCGCTGAAGGAGACCATATTGAATACTTCATACCCAAGACTCAACTACAAATTAGAGGTATTATCAGGCAACATCACCGTGACAAGGTAACTGAGGAAAGGAGGATAGAAGCACAAACCAATGAATCTGTACGATGGTACAACATGGTTGCAGCTGGCAATCCCAATCATTATGGCCGAAGAGGAAGACGACGAGGGAGAGAATCAGTAATAGCGAGAATCCGTCTTGGATACAAATATCCATGGAGATTTGGAATAGAAACAACAGTTGATCAGCGAAGTTGCAGAATCTGTGGTGAGAGTGATGGACACCGCCTTGACCACTATCTACGTGAATGTGAACACCTGAGAGACATTAGGAATATGTGTAGAATAATAAACCCCACATTGTTTGAGTTAGAAAAACACTATTTGTCAAATATTGATACTGTTCTTAAAAGATTACCCCATTTTGCACCCCGCAAGATAACGTAAGCTTTTAAGGGTTGATAGATGTTACTCTTCTTGTTTGAGGAGCTGTTCACTTGAGACAGTTAAGCAAGTCCCAGCTGTGTCTGGGTACAAGTGACAGCATGAACAACCCAGCGGGTTTTCTTCCTATTGGGGAGTGTTGTACATGCTGCTATGGCGGTGTGTCCACTCACAGGATGAGTGGCGCTGCCCAATAAACTCGCCTTTGGGACAACATTTAAAAAAAATTAAAAATCATACTCTAGAGGGACACTACACTCTGTCCAGACCGACACTACACTCACTCCAGAGCCGCATTACACTCCAGACCAGAACTACACTAACTCCAGAGCGGCACTACACTCCAGAGCGGCACTACACTCACTCCAGAGCGGCACTACACTCACTCCAGAGCGACACTACACTCACTCCAGAGCGACACTACACTCACTCCAGAGCGGCACTACACTCACTCCAGAGCGGCACTACACTCACTCCAGAGCGGCACTACACTCACTGCAGAGTGACACTACACACTCTCCAGAGCGACACTACACTCACTGCAGAGTGACACTACACTCACTGCAGAGTGACACTACACTCACTCCAGAGCGACACTACACTCACTCCAGAGCGGCACTACACTCACTCCAGAGCGACACTACACTCACTCCAGAGCGACACTACACTCACTCCAGAGCGACACTACACTCACTCCAGAGCGGCACTATACTCACTCCAGAGCGACACTACACTCACTCCAGAGCGGCACTACACTCACTCCAGAGCGACACTACTCTCACTCCAGAGCGACACTACTCTCACTCCAGAGCGACACTACTCTCACTCCAGAGCGACACTACTCTCACTCCAGAGCGACACTACACTCACTGCAGAGTGACACTACACTCACTGCAGAGTGACACTACACTCACTGCAGAGTGACACTACACTCACTCCAGAGCGGCACTACACTCACTCCAGAGCGGCACTACACTCACTCCAGAGCGACACTACACTCACTCCAGAGCGGCACTACACTCACTCCAGAGCGGCACTACACTCACTCCAGAGCGGCACTACACTCACTCCAGAGCGGCACTACACTCACTCCAGAGCGACACTACTCTCACTCCAGAGCGACACTACTCTCACTCCAGAGCGACACTACTCTCACTCCAGAGCGACACTACTCTCACTCCAGAGCGACACTACTCTCACTCCAGAGCGACACTACACTCACTCCAGAGCGACACTACACTCACTCCAGAGCGGCACTACACTCACTCCAGAGCGACACTACACTCACTCCAGAGCGGCACTACACTTTTAGTAGAAATGAAGGGGCGTATAAGGGAATTTTGTTTTTTTGGGGAAATTCCTCCTTATGTCACAGGGTTTCAGGTCAAAAATCCTCTATATGTCACAGGGTCTTCAGGTAAATTTGGTCAGTCACAGATTTGGAATTAAGGAATTCTTATGAGAAAAGTAATTTCTGAGATTTTAGAATTTTGTTAAAAGTTTTTATGATGAAAATAAGTTCATACGAGTTTGTTAAAGTTCTTATGGGAGAAATTCAAATTTTTTCAGAGTTCATACCAAGAATAAACAGATATTTAGGCCTTATACATTTAAGTAGGATTCTTAAATAGAAACTAGTTTATGAATATATAACTGAAGTATTACCCCGCCATCCCCCTCCCCCTGCCTTCCCCCTCCCCCTGCATCTCCTGTTCATACCTCACAATCTCCCGCGTCACCTGTGTTTATTTTACTCCGCCAGCCAGACGCCCTGGGTCAAGTCACCTCCGTAATCTTATCTTATCTTCTCCATAATATCTGGACTGTCCCTCTCCTTTTCATTAAACTAGTCAGTTTTACACAAATAAATCGTGTTAGTAAGCAAGTTCTAGCTCCCGTCCCCGCCTTAGTTTATCCCCGTATCTTCTTTACTAACTGTCCAACCCCCTCTAAAATTTTAGATATTCATATTTCAAACGTAGTTCAATACAGTAATTTAGTTACCGAGCTCCAGCTCTTGTCCTCCACCTTAGTTCCCTCGCACATCTTCGTTATTAACCCATTATTTTTTCATAAAATTTAAACCCACTATACTTCTAATTGAGTAAGTAAAGATAACACATTTACCAAACTCTAGCTCTTGTTCTCTGCCTTAGCTCTTTCTCGTATCTTCGTTAATACCTAATCAAATTCCCTGAAATTTTAACCCTCTGTATTTCAGACGCAGTAAATAAGATCAAGTTCGTTACCGAGCTCCAGCTCTCATCCCCCACCTTACTTCCCTCTCGTGTCTTCGGTAATATTCTATCAAATTCCCTGAAATTTATACCCTCTGTATTTCAGACATAGTAAATAGGATCCAAACAATTATCAAACTCTAGCTCTTGTCCCACACCTTAGTTCATTTGTACAAGATCGTTAGTAACAGACCAATTTCATTGAAATTTAAAGGAGACGTACTTCAAACGTAGTAATTCAAATCTAACAGTTAACGAGCTCCAGCTCTCATCCCCCAGCTTAGTTAATTTGTACAAGTTCTTTAGTAACAGACCAATTTTCCCGAAATTTAAAGCAGACATACTTCAAAGTTAGTAAATCAAATCAAAACAGTTAACGAGCTCCAGCTCACATCCCCCACCTTAGTTCTCTTGCGTATCATTGTAAATAACCCATAAATTTTCTTTAAATTTTAACCCTCTGTATTTCAGACACAGTAAATAAGATCGGGACAGTTACCGAACTCTAGCTCTTGTCCTCTGTCCAAGTTCACTCCTGTAAATTCACTACTATCAGTCCAAATCTCCCGGAGATTTAAACACCCAACTACATTTTCAGACATAGTAAATAAAAGCCAGTTCAGTTACCGAGTTTTCAACTCTTGTTCTTCACTTACTTCATTTGTACAAGTTCTTTATTATCCAACTACATCACCTGAGATTTAAGATCATCTTATTTCTAACGTAGTAAAATTAATCAGGACATTAGCTCCATTTCCTCAGCTTTAGATCATCAAACATAAATATTTCCGATCAAGTCCCTCTCCAGCCTAACTCTTTACCAAGTCTCATAAATTTAAATGTAGCTGTTAATTTGCTTTCTTTCCCCGTTCATAGCATATTCTCTGTAAGTTTAGATCAGTACTTAGTCTTACATATTCTCTAGTTCTTTCCATTTTATACAAGACTTAAACAACTATTATCGTGTCCCCTATCATATTTTAACATTACTCATATGTAAATATACCCATCTCCTTCCTTCCATTACAAGTTCCAGCATGTTCACCACCCATCTCACTACGCTGTCTACTTTACATGTTCTTTCATGTTTTCTGCGCATCTTGGTACCAACCCTTACAATCTCTCTCAATCCTTTACACGTCCCAGCATGTTCCCCCCCCCCCAACTTTCAACCCTTTCTTACAATTTTCCTCCATCCCTCAACTACATGTTCTTACCCGTTCATTACAGTACCTTACATGCTCTCTGTATAACTTTTATACTCAGTATTCATGTTCACTGTAATCAATAACTTTACTTACATGTTCTCTGTAAGTTCATATTCCCAGCATGTTCACTGTATTCATCAACTTTTTCTTACATGTGTTCTTTGCCATGTTCCCCATATGTTCTCTGTGTTCATTCCCTTACATGTTATTTAACTTTCCTTAACTAAAATCTTTCGCCAATCAACAAAAACAGTCACTTTCGTCATTTCTCAACTAAACTTATTATCCAATCAACTAAAAATAGGCAGGATTAGCCTCGTTCAACACCGTTCTTAACTAAAATAACTTTCTCTTAGCTAGAAATTGTCAAAGGAAACTTTCCAACACTGATCATAACTAACTTTATCCATCGTCAATCAACTAAAAAATAATCACTTTCATCATTTCATAACTAAAATTATCCATCAATCAACAGAAAAAGTCACTTTCATCATGTTTCCTTGTCATTTCTTAACTGAAATATCACTTCTCTCTACTGAAAATAGTCAAGTGTAGCCTCTTTTCCAGCAATGTTCTTAACTAAAGTATCCTTTCACTTCACTAAAAAATAGTCAAATGTAGCATTTTCAGCACTTTCGTAAGTAACAGTATACTTCGTGGAATAACAAAAATAGTCAAAGTCACTCTTTGAGACATCAAGAACACTCTTCGAGATATCAAAGACGCTCTCAAACACTCCAAAAATTTACTTGCATTCTCAGAGTCATCAAAAAAGTTAATCTCAGTCATCAAATGTTATTCTCTAAGTAACCTTTCGTTCATCAGAGAAACTTTCTAAGTCATCTTCGTTCAATAAAGTTATTCTCAGAGGCATCTAAAGTTATTATCTAAGATATAAAAGATATTCTCAGAGCTAACAAAATTATTCTCGAAGTCATCAAAAAGGTATTTTCACGTACTCAAAAGTTAATCTCGGTCATCAAAGTTGTTCTGTAAGATATCTTCGAGACATCAAAATTACTCTTTAATATATCAAAGACACAATCAAAATACTTCTCATGCCCACAAAAGTTTATCTCAGAGCTATCAAAAGTTATTCTCAGACATCTTCATCCATAAAAAGTTATTCTCAGAGACATCATAATCATTCTCTAAGTCATCAAAGTTGATCTCTAAGACATCAAAGTCATTCTCAGAGTCAACAAAAAGTTATTCTCAGTCATCAAAGGTAATTTCTAAGTCACTTTCCTTCATCAAAGTTATTCTCTAAGTAACCTTCCATTCATCAAAGTTATTCTCTAAGCCATCAATGTTGTTCTCTAAGACATAAAAAGTTATTCTCTATGTCATCAAAAGTTATACTCTGAGCTAACAAAATACTACTCATGTTCTCAAAAGACATTCTCAAAAGTCATCAAAGTTATTCTAAGAGCTATCAAAAGTTATTCTCAGAGTCACCTTCGTTCATCAGAGAAACTTTCCAAAACATCTTTGTTCATCAAAGTTATTCTCAGAGTCATCAAAAGGTATTCTCTAACTCACTTTTGTTCATTAAAGTTAATTTCTATGTTATAAAAGTTATTCTCAGAGACATCTAAAGTTAATCTTGGTCATCAAAGTTGTTCTCTAAGACATCAATGTTGTTCTCTAAGACATCAAAGATGTTCTCTAAATCATAAAAGTTATTCCCCGAGCTATCAAAGTTATTCTTAAAGTCATCAAAGTTATTCTAAGAGCTATCAAAAGTTATTCTCTAAGTAACCTTTCGTTCATCAGAGAAGCTAAGACATCTTCGTTCATCAGTGTTGATCTCTAAGTCATCTTGGTTCATCAAAGAAACTCTCCTTCTTCCATCAAGTTATACTTTAAGACAACATTATTGTTCTCTAAGACATCGTCAGGCATAAAATTTCTCTCCAAATACAACTAGTTCAGGTTTTCATAACAAACTTGCACTTGTGTTAAAATATATTTTCTTAGACACTTTACCTTTTAAACTGTTCTCTGTACAACACTGCTTAAACCTACGTAACCTATCCTCTCCACCCAATGTTACTTAGTTAACATAACGTTCCTAAACCTAACCTAACTTTACCTATCCTAACCTAACATAACTTACCCTAACTTACCTATCCTAACTTTCCGTACCTAACCTAACTTATCTTACCTAACTTAACCTGCTTAACCTAACCTAACTTACCCAACCTAACCTAACCTAATTTAGCCTAAAATAACCTAACTTTACCTAACTTAACCTAACATAACCTAACTTACCTACCTAACTTACCTAACCTAACTTACCCAACCTAACCTAACTTAGCCTAAATAACCTAACTTAACCTAACATAACCAAACTTACCTAATCTAACCTAACTTAGCCTGCTTAACCTAACATAACTTAACCTAACCTAGCTTACCTAACCTAACTTAACCTGCTTAACCTAACTTACCTAAGTTAAAATTTCAGGGAAATTGACTAGGTATTAACGAAGATACGAGAGAGAGCTAAGGCGGAGAACAAGAGGTAGAGTTTGGTAAATGTGTTATCTTTACTTACTCAATTAGAAGTATGGTGGGTTTAAATTTCATGAAAAAATAATGGGTTAATAACGAAGATGTGCGAGGGAACTAAGGTGGAGGACAAGAGCTGGAGCTCGGTAACTAAATTACTGTATTGAACTACGTTTGAAATATGAATATCTAAAATTTTAGAGGGGGTTGGACTGTTAGTAAAGAAGATACGGGGATAAACTAAGGCGGGGACGGGAGCTAGAACTTGCTTACTAACACGATTTATTTGTGTAAAACTGACTAGTTTAATGAAAAGGAGAGGGACAGTCCAGATATTATAGAGAAGATAAGATAAGATTACGGAGGTGACTTGACCCAGGGTGTCTGGCTGGCGGCGTAAAGTAAACACAGGTGACGTGGGAGATTGTGAGGTATGAGCAGGAGATGCAGGAGGAGGGGGAAGGAAGGGGGAGGGGGATGGCAGGGTAATGCTTCAGTTATATAGTAAAAATTCTATGTAAGAATCCTACTTAAATGTATAAGGCCTAAATATCTGTTTATTCTTGGTATGAACTCTGAAAAAAATTGAATTTCTCCCATAAGAACTTTAACAAACTCGTATGAACTTATTTTCATCATAAGAACTTTTAACAAACTTCTAAAATCTCAGAAATTACTTTTCTCATAAGAATTCCTTAATTCCAATTCTGTGCCTGACCATATTTACCTGAAGACCCTGTGACACATGGAGGATTTTTGACCTGAAAACAATGTGACATATGAAGGAATTTTGACCTGAAACCCTGTGCCATATGGAGGAACTTTAACCTGAAAACCCTGTGCCATATAGAGGAATTTCCCCCCAAAACAAAATTCCTCTGTACGCCTTCATCCCTACTACTTACACTCACTCAAGAGCAACACTACACAGTCCAGAGCGACACTACACTCACACTGCAGCGACACTATACTCACTCCAGAGCGACACTACACTCACTCCAGAGTAACACTACACTTACTCCAGAGTGACACTACTCATTCCAGACTGACACTAAACTTACTCCACAGCGACACTACTCTTACTCTAGATCGACACTACACTCACTCCTGAGCGACACTACACTCACTCCAGAGCGACACTACACTCACTCTAGAGCGGCACTACACTCACTCCAGAGTGACACTACACTCACTCCAGAGCGACACTACACTCACTCCAGATCATCACTGCACTCCAGAGCGGCACTACACTCATTACAGAGCGGTACTACACTCACTCCAGATCATCACTGCACTCCAGAGCGGCACTACACTCACTCCAGATCATCACTGCACTCCAGAGCGGCACTACACTCACTCCAGAGCGGTACTACACTCACTCCAGAGCGCCACTGCACTCATTCCAGAGCGACACTACACTTACTCCAGAGCGGCATTACACTCACTCCAGAGCGGCACTACACTCACTCCAGAGCGACACTACACTCACTCCAGAGCGGCACTACACTCACTCCAGAGCAACACTACACTCACTCCAGAGCAACACTACACTCACTCCAGAGCGGCACTACACTCACTCCAGAGCAACACTACACTCACTCCAGAGCGACACTACACTCACTCCAGAGCGACACTACACTCACTCCAGAGCGACACTACACTCACTCCAGAGCGGCACTACACTCACTCCAGAGCAACACTACACTCACTCCAGAGCAACACTACACTCACTCCAGAGCGGCACTACACTCACTCCAGAGCAACACTACACTCACTCCAGAGCGGCACTACACTCACTCCAGAGCAACACTACACTCACTCCAGAGCGGCACTACACTCACTCCAGAGCAACACTACACTCACTCCAGAGCGACACTACACTCACTCCAGAGCGACACTACACTCACTCCAGAGCGACACTACACTCACTCCAGAGCGACACTACACTCACTCCAGAGCGACACTACACTCACTCCAGAGCGGCACTACACTCCAGAGCGGCACTACACTCACTCCAGAGCGACACTACACTCACTCTAGAGCGGCACTACACTCACTCCAGAGCGACACTACACTCACTCCAGAGCGACACTACACTCACTCCAGAGCGGCACTACACTCACTCCAGAGCGGCACTACACTCACTCCAGAGCGACACTACACTCACTCCAGAGCGACACTACACTCACTCCAGAGCGACACTACACTCACTCCAGAGCGGCACTACACTCACTCCAGAGCGGCACTACACTCACTCCAGAGCGACACTACACTCACTCCAGAGCGACACTACACTCACTCCAGAGCGACACTACTCTCACTCCAGAGCGACACTACACTCACTCCAGAGCGACACTACACTCACTCCAGAGCGACACTACACTCACTCCAGAGCGACACTACACTCACTCCAGAGCGGCACTACACTCACTCCAGAGCGACACTACACTCACTCCAGAGCGACACTACACTCACTCCAGAGCGACACTACACTCACTCCAGAGCGACACTACACTCACTCCAGAGCGACACTACTCTCACTCCAGAGCGGCACTATACTCACTCCAGAGCGACACTACTCTCACTCCAGAGCGACACTACTCTCACTCCAGAGCGGCACTACACTCACTCCAGAGCGACACTACACTCACTCCAGAGCGACACTACACTCACTCCAGAGCAGCACTACACACTCTCCAGAGCGACACTACACTCACTCCAGAGCGACACTACACTCACTCCAGAGCGACACTACTCTCACTCCAGAGCGGCACTACACTCACTCCAGAGCGACACTACTCTCACTCCAGAGCGGCACTACACTCACTCCAGAGCGACACTACACTCACTCCAGAGCGACACTACACTCACTCCAGAGCGACACTACACTCACTCCAGAGCGACACTACACTCACTCCAGAGCAGCACTACACTCACTCCAGAGCGGCACTACTCTCACTCCAGAGCGACACTACTCTCACTCCAGAGCGACACTACTCTCACTCCAGAGCGACACTACACTCACTCCAGAGCGACACTACACTCACTCCAGAGCAGCACTACACTCACTCCAGAGCGGCACTACACTCACTCCAGAGCGACACTACACACTCTCCAGAGCGACACTACTCTCACTCCAGAGCGACACTACACTCACTCCAGAGCGACACTACACTCACTCCAGAGCGACACTACACTCACTCCAGAGCGACACTACTCTCACTCCAGAGCGACACTACTCTCACTCCAGAGCGACACTACACTCACTCCAGAGCAGCACTACACACTCTCCAGAGCGACACTACACTCACTCCAGAGCGACACTACACACTCTCCAGAGCGACACTACTCTCACTCCAGAGCGACACTACTCTCACTCCAGAGCGACACTACACTCACTCCAGAGCGACACTACACTCACACTGCAGCGACACTATACTCACTCCAGAGCGACACTACACTCACTCCAGAGTAACACTACACTTACTCCAGAGTGACACTACTCATTCCAGACTGACACTAAACTTACTCCACAGCGACACTACTCTTACTCTAGATCGACACTACACTCACTCCTGAGCGACACTACACTCACTCCAGAGCGACGCTACACTCACTCTAGAGCGGCACTACACTCACTCCAGAGTGACACTACACTCACTCCAGAGCGACACTACACTCACTCCAGATCATCACTGCACTCCAGAGCGGCACTACACTCATTACAGAGCGGTACTACACTCACTCCAGATCATCACTGCACTCCAGAGCGGCACTACACTCACTCCAGATCATCACTGCACTCCAGAGCGGCACTACACTCACTCCAGAGCGGTACTACACTCACTCCAGAGCGCCACTGCACTCATTCCAGAGCGACACTACACTTACTCCAGAGCGGCATTACACTCACTCCAGAGCGGCACTACACTCACTCCAGAGCGACACTACACTCACTCTAGAGCGGCACTACACTCACTCCAGAGCAACACTACACTCACTCCAGAGCAACACTACACTCACTCCAGAGCGGCACTACACTCACTCCAGAGCAACACTACACTCACTCCAGAGCGACACTACACTCACTCCAGAGCGACACTACACTCACTCCAGAGCGACACTACACTCACTCCAGAGCGGCACTACACTCACTCCAGAGCAACACTACACTCACTCCAGAGCAACACTACACTCACTCCAGAGCGGCACTACACTCACTCCAGAGCAACACTACACTCACTCCAGAGCGGCACTACACTCACTCCAGAGCAACACTACACTCACTCCAGAGCGGCACTACACTCACTCCAGAGCAACACTACACTCACTCCAGAGCGACACTACACTCACTCCAGAGCGACACTACACTCACTCCAGAGCGACACTACACTCACTCCAGAGCGACACTACACTCACTCCAGAGCGACACTACACTCACTCCAGAGCGGCACTACACTCCAGAGCGGCACTACACTCACTCCAGAGCGACACTACACTCACTCTAGAGCGGCACTACACTCACTCCAGAGCGACACTACACTCACTCCAGAGCGACACTACACTCACTCCAGAGCGGCACTACACTCACTCCAGAGCGGCACTACACTCACTCCAGAGCGACACTACACTCACTCCAGAGCGACACTACACTCACTCCAGAGCGACACTACACTCACTCCAGAGCGGCACTACACTCACTCCAGAGCGGCACTACACTCACTCCAGAGCGACACTACACTCACTCCAGAGCGACACTACACTCACTCCAGAGCGACACTACTCTCACTCCAGAGCGACACTACACTCACTCCAGAGCGACACTACACTCACTCCAGAGCGACACTACACTCACTCCAGAGCGACACTACACTCACTCCAGAGCGGCACTACACTCACTCCAGAGCGACACTACACTCACTCCAGAGCGACACTACACTCACTCCAGAGCGACACTACACTCACTCCAGAGCGACACTACACTCACTCCAGAGCGACACTACTCTCACTCCAGAGCGGCACTATACTCACTCCAGAGCGACACTACTCTCACTCCAGAGCGACACTACTCTCACTCCAGAGCGGCACTACACTCACTCCAGAGCGACACTACACTCACTCCAGAGCGACACTACACTCACTCCAGAGCAGCACTACACACTCTCCAGAGCGACACTACACTCACTCCAGAGCGACACTACACTCACTCCAGAGCGACACTACTCTCACTCCAGAGCGGCACTACACTCACTCCAGAGCGACACTACTCTCACTCCAGAGCGGCACTACACTCACTCCAGAGCGACACTACACTCACTCCAGAGCGACACTACACTCACTCCAGAGCGACACTACACTCACTCCAGAGCGACACTACACTCACTCCAGAGCAGCACTACACTCACTCCAGAGCGGCACTACTCTCACTCCAGAGCGACACTACTCTCACTCCAGAGCGACACTACTCTCACTCCAGAGCGACACTACACTCACTCCAGAGCGACACTACACTCACTCCAGAGCAGCACTACACTCACTCCAGAGCGGCACTACACTCACTCCAGAGCGACACTACACACTCTCCAGAGCGACACTACTCTCACTCCAGAGCGACACTACACTCACTCCAGAGCGACACTACACTCACTCCAGAGCGACACTACACTCACTCCAGAGCGACACTACACTCACTCCAGAGCGACACTACTCTCACTCCAGAGCGACACTACTCTCACTCCAGAGCGACACTACACTCACTCCAGAGCAGCACTACACACTCTCCAGAGCGACACTACACTCACTCCAGAGCGACACTACACACTCTCCAGAGCGACACTACTCTCACTCCAGAGCGACACTACTCTCACTCCAGAGCGACACTACACTCACTCCAGAGCGACACTACACTCACTCCAGAGCAGCACTACACTCACTCCAGAGCGGCACTACACTCACTCCAGAGCGACACTACACACCTCCAGAGCGACACTACACTCACTCCAGAGCAGCACTACACTCACTCCAGAGCGGCACTACTCTCACTCCAGAGCGGCACTACACTCACTCCAGAGCGACACTACTCTCACTCCAGAGCGACACTACTCTCACTCCAGAGCGACACTACACTCACTCCAGAGCGGCACTACTCTCACTCCAGAGCGACACTACACTCACTCCAGAGCGACACTACTCTCACTCCAGAGCGACACTACTCTCACTCCAGAGCGACACTACACTCACTCCAGAGCAGCACTACACACTCTCCAGAGCGACACTACACTCACTCCAGAGCGGCACTACACTCACTCCAGAGCGACACTACACTCACTCCAGAGCGACACTACTCTCACTCCAGAGCGACACTACACTCACTCCAGAGCGACACTACACTCACTCCAGAGCAGCACTACACTCACTCTCCAGAGCGACACTACACTCACTCCAGAGCGGCACTACACTCACTCCAGAGCGACACTACACTCACTCCAGAGCGACACTACTCTCACTCCAGAGCGACACTACTCTCACTCCAGAGCGACACTACACTCACTCCAGAGCGACACTACACTCACTCCAGAGCGACACTACACTCACTCCAGAGCGACACTACTCTCACTCCAGAGCGACACTACTCTCACTCCAGAGCGACACTACACTCACTCCAGAGCAGCACTACACACTCTCCAGAGCGACACTACACTCACTCCAGAGCGACACTACACACTCTCCAGAGCGACACTATACTCACTCCAGAGCGGCACTACACTCACTCCAGAGCGACACTACACTCACTCCAGAGCGACACTACTCTCACTCCAGAGCGACACTACTCTCACTCCAGAGCGACACTACACTCACTCCAGAGCAGCACTACACACTCTCCAGAGCGACACTACACTCACTCCAGAGCGGCACTACACTCACTCCAGAGCGACACTACACTCACTCCAGAGCGACACTACTCTCACTCCAGAGCGACACTACACTCACTCCAGAGCGACACTACACTCACTCCAGAGCAGCACTACACTCACTCCAGAGCGGCACTACACTCACTCCAGAGCGACACTACACACTCTCCAGAGCGACACTACACTCACTCCAGAGCAGCACTACACTCACTCCAGAGCGGCACTACTCTCACTCCAGAGCGGCACTACACTCACTCCAGAGCGACACTACTCTCACTCCAGAGCGACACTACTCTCACTCCAGAGCGACACTACACTCACTCCAGAGCGGCACTACTCTCACTCCAGAGCGACACTACACTCACTCCAGAGCGACACTACTCTCACTCCAGAGCGACACTACTCTCACTCCAGAGCGACACTACACTCACTCCAGAGCAGCACTACACACTCTCCAGAGCGACACTACACTCACTCCAGAGCGGCACTACACTCACTCCAGAGCGACACTACACTCACTCCAGAGCGACACTACTCTCACTCCAGAGCGACACTACACTCACTCCAGAGCGACACTACACTCACTCCAGAGCAGCACTACACTCACTCCAGAGCGGCACCTACACTCACTCCAGAGCGACACTACACACTCTCCAGAGCGACACTACACTCACTCCAGAGCAGCACTACACTCACTCCAGAGCGGCACTACTCTCACTCCAGAGCGGCACTACACTCACTCCAGAGCGACACTACTCTCACTCCAGAGCGACACTACTCTCACTCCAGAGCGACACTACACTCACTCCAGAGCGGCACTACTCTCACTCCAGAGCGACACTACACTCACTCCAGAGCGACACTACTCTCACTCCAGAGCGACACTACTCTCACTCCAGAGCGACACTACACTCACTCCAGAGCAGCACTACACACTCTCCAGAGCGACACTACACTCACTCCAGAGCGGCACTACACTCACTCCAGAGCGACACTACACTCACTCCAGAGCGGCACTACACTCACTCCAGAGCAACACTACACTCACTCCAGAGCGGCACTACACTCACTCCAGAGCAACACTACACTCACTCCAGAGCGGCACTACACTCACTCCAGAGCAACACTACACTCACTCCAGAGCGACACTACACTCACTCCAGAGCGACACTACACTCACTCCAGAGCGACACTACACTCACTCCAGAGCGACACTACACTCACTCCAGAGCGACACTACACTCACTCCAGAGCGGCACTACACTCCAGAGCGGCACTACACTCACTCCAGAGCGACACTACACTCACTCTAGAGCGGCACTACACTCACTCCAGAGCGACACTACACTCACTCCAGAGCGACACTACACTCACTCCAGAGCGGCACTACACTCACTCCAGAGCGGCACTACACTCACTCCAGAGCGACACTACACTCACTCCAGAGCGACACTACACTCACTCCAGAGCGACACTACACTCACTCCAGAGCGGCACTACACTCACTCCAGAGCGGCACTACACTCACTCCAGAGCGACACTACACTCACTCCAGAGCGACACTACACTCACTCCAGAGCGACACTACTCTCACTCCAGAGCGACACTACACTCACTCCAGAGCGACACTACACTCACTCCAGAGCGACACTACACTCACTCCAGAGCGACACTACACTCACTCCAGAGCGGCACTACACTCACTCCAGAGCGACACTACACTCACTCCAGAGCGACACTACACTCACTCCAGAGCGACACTACACTCACTCCAGAGCGACACTACACTCACTCCAGAGCGACACTACTCTCACTCCAGAGCGGCACTACACTCACTCCAGAGCGACACTACTCTCACTCCAGAGCGACACTACTCTCACTCCAGAGCGGCACTACACTCACTCCAGAGCGACACTACACTCACTCCAGAGCGACACTACACTCACTCCAGAGCAGCACTACACACTCTCCAGAGCGACACTACACTCACTCCAGAGCGACACTACACTCACTCCAGAGCGACACTACTCTCACTCCAGAGCGGCACTACACTCACTCCAGAGCGACACTACTCTCACTCCAGAGCGGCACTACACTCACTCCAGAGCGACACTACACTCACTCCAGAGCGACACTACACTCACTCCAGAGCGACACTACACTCACTCCAGAGCGACACTACACTCACTCCAGAGCAGCACTACACTCACTCCAGAGCGGCACTACTCTCACTCCAGAGCGACACTACTCTCACTCCAGAGCGACACTACTCTCACTCCAGAGCGACACTACACTCACTCCAGAGCGACACTACACTCACTCCAGAGCAGCACTACACTCACTCCAGAGCGGCACTACACTCACTCCAGAGCGACACTACACACTCTCCAGAGCGACACTACTCTCACTCCAGAGCGACACTACACTCACTCCAGAGCGACACTACACTCACTCCAGAGCGACACTACACTCACTCCAGAGCGACACTACTCTCACTCCAGAGCGACACTACTCTCACTCCAGAGCGACACTACACTCACTCCAGAGCAGCACTACACACTCTCCAGAGCGACACTACACTCACTCCAGAGCGACACTACACACTCTCCAGAGCGACACTACTCTCACTCCAGAGCGACACTACTCTCACTCCAGAGCGACACTACACTCACTCCAGAGCGACACTACACTCACTCCAGAGCAGCACTACACTCACTCCAGAGCGGCACTACACTCACTCCAGAGCGACACTACACACTCTCCAGAGCGACACTACACTCACTCCAGAGCAGCACTACACTCACTCCAGAGCGGCACTACTCTCACTCCAGAGCGGCACTACACTCACTCCAGAGCGACACTACTCTCACTCCAGAGCGACACTACTCTCACTCCAGAGCGACACTACACTCACTCCAGAGCGGCACTACTCTCACTCCAGAGCGACACTACACTCACTCCAGAGCGACACTACTCTCACTCCAGAGCGACACTACTCTCACTCCAGAGCGACACTACACTCACTCCAGAGCAGCACTACACACTCTCCAGAGCGACACTACACTCACTCCAGAGCGGCACTACACTCACTCCAGAGCGACACTACACTCACTCCAGAGCGACACTACTCTCACTCCAGAGCGACACTACACTCACTCCAGAGCGACACTACACTCACTCCAGAGCAGCACTACACACTCTCCAGAGCGACACTACACTCACTCCAGAGCGGCACTACACTCACTCCAGAGCGACACTACACTCACTCCAGAGCGACACTACTCTCACTCCAGAGCGACACTACTCTCACTCCAGAGCGACACTACACTCACTCCAGAGCGACACTACACTCACTCCAGAGCGACACTACACTCACTCCAGAGCGACACTACTCTCACTCCAGAGCGACACTACTCTCACTCCAGAGCGACACTACACTCACTCCAGAGCAGCACTACACACTCTCCAGAGCGACACTACACTCACTCCAGAGCGACACTACACACTCTCCAGAGCGACACTACACTCACTCCAGAGCGGCACTACACTCACTCCAGAGCGACACTACACTCACTCCAGAGCGACACTACTCTCACTCCAGAGCGACACTACTCTCACTCCAGAGCGACACTACACTCACTCCAGAGCAGCACTACACACTCTCCAGAGCGACACTACACTCACTCCAGAGCGGCACTACACTCACTCCAGAGCGACACTACACTCACTCCAGAGCGACACTACTCTCACTCCAGAGCGACACTACACTCACTCCAGAGCGACACTACACTCACTCCAGAGCAGCACTACGCTCACTCCAGAGCGGCACTACACTCACTCCAGAGCGACACTACACACTCTCCAGAGCGACACTACACTCACTCCAGAGCAGCACTACACTCACTCCAGAGCGGCACTACTCTCACTCCAGAGCGGCACTACACTCACTCCAGAGCGACACTACTCTCACTCCAGAGCGACACTACTCTCACTCCAGAGCGACACTACACTCACTCCAGAGCGGCACTACTCTCACTCCAGAGCGACACTACACTCACTCCAGAGCGACACTACTCTCACTCCAGAGCGACACTACTCTCACTCCAGAGCGACACTACACTCACTCCAGAGCAGCACTACACACTCTCCAGAGCGACACTACACTCACTCCAGAGCGGCACTACACTCACTCCAGAGCGACACTACACTCACTCCAGAGCGACACTACTCTCACTCCAGAGCGACACTACACTCACTCCAGAGCGACACTACACTCACTCCAGAGCAGCACTACACTCACTCCAGAGCGGCACTACACTCACTCCAGAGCGACACTACACACTCTCCAGAGCGACACTACACTCACTCCAGAGCAGCACTACACTCACTCCAGAGCGGCACTACTCTCACTCCAGAGCGGCACTACACTCACTCCAGAGCGACACTACTCTCACTCCAGAGCGACACTACTCTCACTCCAGAGCGACACTACACTCACTCCAGAGCGGCACTACTCTCACTCCAGAGCGACACTACACTCACTCCAGAGCGACACTACTCTCACTCCAGAGCGACACTACTCTCACTCCAGAGCGACACTACACTCACTCCAGAGCAGCACTACACACTCTCCAGAGCGACACTACACTCACTCCAGAGCGGCACTACACTCACTCCAGAGCGACACTACACTCACTCCAGAGCGACACTACTCTCACTCCAGAGCGACACTACTCTCACTCTAGAGCGACACTACTCTCACTCCAGAGCGACACTTCTCTCACTCCAGAGCGACACTACTCTCACTCCAGAGCGACACTACTCTCACTCCAGAGCGACACTACACTCACTCCAGAGCGACACTACACTCACTCCAGAGCGGCACTACACTTTTAGTAGAAATGAAGGGGCGTATAAGGGAATTTTGTTTTTTTGGGGAAATTCCTCCTTATGTCACAGGGTTTCAGGTCAAAAATCCTCCATATGTCACAGGGTCTTCAGGTAAATTTGGTCAGTCACAGATTTGGAATTAAGGAATTCTTATGAGAAAAGTAATTTCTGAGATTTTAGAATTTTGTTAAAAGTTTTTATGATGAAAATAAGTTCATACGAGTTTGTTAAAGTTCTTATGGGAGAAATTCAAATTTTTTAAGAGTTCATACCAAGAATAAACAGATATTTAGGCCTTATACATTTAAGTAGGATTCTTAAATAGAAACTAGTTTATGAATATATAACTGAAGTATTACCCCGCCATCCCCCTCCCCCTGCATCTCCTGTTCATACCTCACAATCTCCCGCGTCACCTGTGTTTATTTTACTCCGCCAGCCAGACGCCCTGGGTCAAGTCACCTCCGTAATCTTATCTTATCTTCTCCATAATATCTGGACTGTCCCTCTCCTTTTCATTAAACTAGTCAGTTTTACACAAATAAATCGTGTTAGTAAGCAAGTTCTAGCTCCCGTCCCCGCCTTAGTTTATCCCCGTATCTTCTTTACTAACTGTCCAACCCCTCTAAAATTTTAGATATTCATATTTCAAACGTAGTTCAATACAGTAATTTAGTTACCGAGCTCCAGCTCTTGTCCTCCACCTTAGTTCCCTCGCACATCTTCGTTATTAACCCATTATTTTTTCATAAAATTTAAACCCACTATACTTCTAATTGAGTAAGTAAAGATAACACATTTACCAAACTCTAGCTCTTGTTCTCTGTCTTAGCTCTTTCTCGTATCTTCGTTAATACCTAATCAAATTCCCTGAAATTTTAACCCTCTGTATTTCAGACGCAGTAAATAAGATCAAGTTCGTTACCGAGCTCCAGCTCTCATCCCCCACCTTACTTCCCTCTCGTGTCTTCGTTAATATTCTATCAAATTCCCTGAAATTTATACCCTCTGTATTTCAGACATAGTAAATAGGATCCAAACAATTATCAAACTCTAGCTCTTGTCCCACACCTTAGTTCATTTGTACAAGATCGTTAGTAACAGACCAATTTCATTGAAATTTAAAGGAGACGTACTTCAAACGTAGTAATTCAAATCTAACAGTTAACGAGCTCCAGCTCTCATCCCCCAGCTTAGTTAATTTGTACAAGTTCTTTAGTAACAGACCAATTTTCCCGAAATTTAAAGCAGACATACTTCAAAGTTAGTAAATCAAATCAAAACAGTTAACGAGCTCCAGCTCACATCCCCCACCTTAGTTCTCTCGCGTATCATTGTAAATAACCCATAAATTTTCTTTAAATTTTAACCCTCTGTATTTCAGACACAGTAAATAAGATCGGGACAGTTACCGAACTCTAGCTCTTGTCCTCTGTCCAAGTTCACTCCTGTAAATTCACTACTATCAGTCCAAATCTCCCGGAGATTTAAACACCCAACTACATTTTCAGACATAGTAAATAAAAGCCAGTTCAGTTACCGAGTTTTCAACTCTTGTTCTTCACTTACTTCATTTGTACAAGTTCTTTATTATCCAACTACATCACCTGAGATTTAAGATCATCTTATTTCTAACGTAGTAAAATTAATCAGGACATTAGCTCCATTTCCTCAGCTTTAGATCATCAAACATAAATATTTCCGATCAAGTCCCTCTCCAGCCTAACTCTTTACCAAGTCTCATAAATTTAAATGTAGCTGTTAATTTGCTTTCTTTCCCCGTTCATAGCATATTCTCTGTAAGTTTAGATCAGTACTTAGTCTTACATATTCTCTAGTTCTTTCCATTTTATACAAGACTTAAACAACTATTATCGTGTCCCCTATCATATTTTAACATTACTCATATGTAAATATACCCATCTCCTTCCTTCCATTACAAGTTCCAGCATGTTCACCACCCATCTCACTACGCTGTCTACTTTACATGTTCTTTCATGTTTTCTGCGCATCTTGGTACCAACCCTTACAATCTCTCTCAATCCTTTACACGTCCCAGCATGTTCCCCCCCCCCCCAACTTTCAACCCTTTCTTACAATTTTCCTCCATCCCTCAACTACATGTTCTTACCCGTTCATTACAGTACCTTACATGCTCTCTGTATAACTTTTATACTCAGTATTCATGTTCACTGTAATCAATAACTTTACTTACATGTTCTCTGTAAGTTCATATTCCCAGCATGTTCACTGTATTCATCAACTTTTTCTTACATGTGTTCTTTGCCATGTTCCCCATATGTTCTCTGTGTTCATTCCCTTACATGTTATTTAACTTTCCTTAACTAAAATCTTTCGCCAATCAACAAAAACAGTCACTTTCGTCATTTCTCAACTAAACTTATTATCCAATCAACTAAAAATAGGCAGGATTAGCCTCGTTCAACACCGTTCTTAACTAAAATAACTTTCTCTTAGCTAGAAATTGTCAAAGGAAACTTTCCAACACTGATCATAACTAACTTTATCCATCGTCAATCAACTAAAAAATAATCACTTTCATCATTTCATAACTAAAATTATCCATCAATCAACAGAAAAAGTCACTTTCATCATGTTTCCTTGTCATTTCTTAACTGAAATATCACTTCTCTCTACTGAAAATAGTCAAGTGTAGCCTCTTTTCCAGCAATGTTCTTAACTAAAGTATCCTTTCACTTCACTAAAAAATAGTCAAATGTAGCATTTTCAGCACTTTCGTAAGTAACAGTATACTTCGTGGAATAACAAAAATAGTCAAAGTCACTCTTTGAGACATCAAGAACACTCTTCGAGATATCAAAGACGCTCTCAAACACTCCAAAAATTTACTTGCATTCTCAGAGTCATCAAAAAAGTTAATCTCAGTCATCAAATGTTATTCTCTAAGTAACCTTTCGTTCATCAGAGAAACTTTCTAAGTCATCTTCGTTCAATAAAGTTATTCTCAGAGGCATCTAAAGTTATTATCTAAGATATAAAAGATATTCTCAGAGCTAACAAAATTATTCTCGAAGTCATCAAAAAGGTATTTTCACGTACTCAAAAGTTAATCTCGGTCATCAAAGTTGTTCTGTAAGATATCTTCGAGACATCAAAATTACTCTTTAATATATCAAAGACACAATCAAAATACTTCTCATGCCCACAAAAGTTTATCTCAGAGCTATCAAAAGTTATTCTCAGACATCTTCATCCATAAAAAGTTATTCTCAGAGACATCATAATCATTCTCTAAGTCATCAAAGTTGATCTCTAAGACATCAAAGTCATTCTCAGAGTCAACAAAAAGTTATTCTCAGTCATCAAAGGTAATTTCTAAGTCACTTTCCTTCATCAAAGTTATTCTCTAAGTAACCTTCCATTCATCAAAGTTATTCTCTAAGCCATCAATGTTGTTCTCTAAGACATAAAAAGTTATTCTCTATGTCATCAAAAGTTATACTCTGAGCTAACAAAATACTACTCATGTTCTCAAAAGACATTCTCAAAAGTCATCAAAGTTATTCTAAGAGCTATCAAAAGTTATTCTCAGAGTCACCTTCGTTCATCAGAGAAACTTTCCAAAACATCTTTGTTCATCAAAGTTATTCTCAGAGTCATCAAAAGGTATTCTCTAACTCACTTTTGTTCATTAAAGTTAATTTCTATGTTATAAAAGTTATTCTCAGAGACATCTAAAGTTAATCTTGGTCATCAAAGTTGTTCTCTAAGACATCAATGTTGTTCTCTAAGACATCAAAGATGTTCTCTAAATCATAAAAGTTATTCCCCGAGCTATCAAAGTTATTCTTAAAGTCATCAAAGTTATTCTAAGAGCTATCAAAAGTTATTCTCTAAGTAACCTTTCGTTCATCAGAGAAGCTAAGACATCTTCGTTCATCAGTGTTGATCTCTAAGTCATCTTGGTTCATCAAAGAAACTCTCCTTCTTCCATCAAGTTATACTTTAAGACAACATTATTGTTCTCTAAGACATCGTCAGGCATAAAATTTCTCTCCAAATACAACTAGTTCAGGTTTTCATAACAAACTTGCACTTGTGTTAAAATATATTTTCTTAGACACTTTACCTTTTAAACTGTTCTCTGTACAACACTGCTTAAACCTACGTAACCTATCCTCTCCACCCAATGTTACTTAGTTAACATAACGTTCCTAAACCTAACCTAACTTTACCTATCCTAACCTAACATAACTTACCCTAACTTACCTATCCTAACTTTCCGTACCTAACCTAACTTATCTTACCTAACTTAACCTGCTTAACCTAACCTAACTTACCCAACCTAACCTAACCTAATTTAGCCTAAAATAACCTAACTTTACCTAACTTAACCTAACATAACCTAACTTACCTACCTAACTTACCTAACCTAACTTACCCAACCTAACCTAACTTAGCCTAAATAACCTAACTTAACCTAACATAACCAAACTTACCTAATCTAACCTAACTTAGCCTGCTTAACCTAACATAACTTAACCTAACCTAGCTTACCTAACCTAACTTAACCTGCTTAACCTAACTTACCTAAGTTAAAATTTCAGGGAAATTGACTAGGTATTAACTAAGATACGAGAGAGAGCTAAGGCGGAGAACAAGAGGTAGAGTTTGGTAAATGTGTTATCTTTACTTACTCAATTAGAAGTATGGTGGGTTTAAATTTCATGAAAAAATAATGGGTTAATAACGAAGATGTGCGAGGGAACTAAGGTGGAGGACAAGAGCTGGAGCTCGGTAACTAAATTACTGTATTGAACTACGTTTGAAATATGAATATCTAAAATTTTAGAGGGGGTTGGACTGTTAGTAAAGAAGATACGGGGATAAACTAAGGCGGGGACGGGAGCTAGAACTTGCTTACTAACACGATTTATTTGTGTAAAACTGACTAGTTTAATGAAAAGGAGAGGGACAGTCCAGATATTATAGAGAAGATAAGATAAGATTACGGAGGTGACTTGACCCAGGGTGTCTGGCTGGCGGCGTAAAGTAAACACAGGTGACGTGGGAGATTGTGAGGTATGAGCAGGAGATGCAGGAGGAGGGGGAAGGAAGGGGGAGGGGGATGGCAGGGTAATGCTTCAGTTATATAGTAAAAATTCTATGTAAGAATCCTACTTAAATGTATAAGGCCTAAATATCTGTTTATTCTTGGTATGAACTCTGAAAAAAATTGAATTTCTCCCATAAGAACTTTAACAAACTCGTATGAACTTATTTTCATCATAAGAACTTTTAACAAACTTCTAAAATCTCAGAAATTACTTTTTTCATAAGAATTCCTTAATTCCAATTCTGTGCCTGACCATATTTACCTGAAGACCCTGTGACACATGGAGGATTTTTGACCTGAAAACAATGTGACATATGGAGGAATTTTGACCTGAAACCCTGTGCCATATGGAGGAACTTTAACCTGAAAACCCTGTGCCATATAGAGGAATTTCCCCCCAAAACAAAATTCCTCTGTACGCCTTCATCCCTACTACTTACACTCACTCAAGAGCAACACTACACAGTCCAGAGCGACACTACACTCACACTGCAGCGACACTATACTCACTCCAGAGCGACACTACACTCACTCCAGAGTAACACTACACTTACTCCAGAGTGACACTACTCATTCCAGACAGACACTAAACTTACTCCACAGCGACACTACTCTTACTCTAGATCGACACTACACTCACTCCTGAGCGACACTACACTCACTCCAGAGCGACACTACACTCACTCTAGAGCGGCACTACACTCACTCCAGAGTGACACTACACTCACTCCAGAGCGACACTACACTCACTCCAGATCATCACTGCACTCCAGAGCGGCACTACACTCATTCCAGAGCGGTACTACACTCACTCCAGATCATCACTGCACTCCAGAGCGGCACTACACTCACTCCAGATCATCACTGCACTCCAGAGCGGCACTACACTCACTCCAGAGCGGTACTACACTCACTCTAGAGCGCCACTGCACTCATTCCAGAGCGACACTACACTTACTCCAGAGCGGCATTACACTCACTCCAGAGCGGCACTACACTCACTCCAGAGCGACACTACACTCACTCCAGAGCGGCACTACACTCACTCCAGAGCAACACTACACTCACTCCAGAGCAACACTACACTCACTCCAGAGCGGCACTACACTCACTCTAGAGCAACACTACACTCACTCCAGAGCGACACTACACTCACTCCAGAGCGACACTACACTCACTCCAGAGCGACACTACACTCACTCCAGAGCGGCACTACACTCACTCCAGAGCAACACTACACTCACTCCAGAGCAACACTACACTCACTCCAGAGCGGCACTACACTCACTCCAGAGCAACACTACACTCACTCCAGAGCGGCACTACACTCACTCCAGAGCAACACTACACTCACTCCAGAGCGGCACTACACTCACTCCAGAGCAACACTACACTCACTCCAGAGCGACACTACACTCACTCCAGAGCGACACTACACTCACTCCAGAGCGACACTACACTCACTCCAGAGCGACACTACACTCACTCCAGAGCGACACTACACTCACTCCAGAGCGGCACTACACTCCAGAGCGGCACTACACTCACTCCAGAGCGACACTACACTCACTCTAGAGCGGCACTACACTCACTCCAGAGCGACACTACACTCACTCCAGAGCGACACTACACTCACTCCAGAGCGGCACTACACTCACTCCAGAGCGGCACTACACTCACTCCAGAGCGACACTACACTCACTCCAGAGCGACACTACACTCACTCCAGAGCGACACTACACTCACTCCAGAGCGGCACTACACTCACTCCAGAGCGGCACTACACTCACTCCAGAGCGACACTACACTCACTCCAGAGCGACACTACACTCACTCCAGAGCGACACTACTCTCACTCCAGAGCGACACTACACTCACTCCAGAGCGACACTACACTCACTCCAGAGCGACACTACACTCACTCCAGAGCGACACTACACTCACTCCAGAGCGGCACTACACTCACTCCAGAGCGACACTACACTCACTCCAGAGCGACACTACACTCACTCCAGAGCGACACTACACTCACTCCAGAGCGACACTACACTCACTCCAGAGCGGCACTACACTCACTCCAGAGCGGCACTACACTCACTCCAGAGCGACACTACACTCACTCCAGAGCGACACTACACTCACTCCAGAGCGACACTACTCTCACTCCAGAGCGACACTACACTCACTCCAGAGCGACACTACACTCACTCCAGAGCGACACTACACTCACTCCAGAGCGACACTACACTCACTCCAGAGCGGCACTACACTCACTCTAGAGCGACACTACACTCACTCCAGAGCGACACTACACTCACTCCAGAGCGACACTACACTCACTCCAGAGCGACACTACACTCACTCCAGAGCGGCACTACACTCACTCCAGAGCGGCACTACACTCACTCCAGAGCGACACTACACTCACTCCAGAGCGACACTACACTCACTCCAGAGCGACACTACTCTCACTCCAGAGCGACACTACTCTCACTCCAGAGCGACACTACACTCACTCCAGAGCGGCACTGCACTCACTCCAGAGCGACACTACACTCACTCCAGAGCGACACTACACTCACTCCAGAGCGACACTACACTCACTCCAGAGCGACACTACACTCCAGAGCGACACTACACTCCAGAGCGGCACTACACTCACTCCAGAGCAACACTACACTCCAGAGCGGCACTACACTCACTCCAGAGCGACACTACACTCACTCCAGAGCGACACTACACTCACTCCAGAGCGACACTACACTCACTCCAGAGCGACACTACTCTCACTCCAGAGCGGCACTACACTCACTCCAGAGCGGCACTACACTCACTCCAGAGCGGCACTACACTCACTCCAGAGTGGCAGTGCACTCACTCCAGAGCGACACTACACTCACTCCAGAGCGACACTACACTCACTCCAGAGCGACACTACACTCACTCCAGAGCGGCACTACACTCACTCCAGAACGGCCCTACACTCACTCCAGAGCGGCACTACACTCACTCCAGAGCGACACTACACTCTAGAGCGACACTACACTCACTCCAGAGCGGCACTACACTCACTCCAGAGCGACACTACACTCACCCCAGAGCGACACTACACTCACTCCAGAGCGACACTACACTCCAGAGCGACACTACACTCCAGAGCGACACTACACTCCAGAGCGACACTACACTCCAGAGCGACACTACACTCACTCTAGAGCGGCACTACACTCACTCTAGAGCGGCACTACACTCACTCTAGAGCGACACTACACTCACTCCAGAGCGACACTACACTCACTCCAGAGCGGCACTACACTCACTCCCTCTCTCTCTCTCTCTCTCTCTCTCTCTCTCATTTCATTTCCTATTACCTACTCTCTCTCATTCATTTCCTACTCCCTTTCTTGGAAGAATGCAACATATGATCGGGATTCCTCCCTTGCTCCTAACTAATTTAATGGCTGTCCTGAATCTCTGTATTAGTTCCTCACTCCTAACTCGCCCAACATCATTGCCCCCTGCACTAATTCAAATAATGGGTTTGTTTCCATTTTCTGTCATAATATCATTCATGTTTCCAACAATATCACCAATTCCAGCTCCCGGATAGCAAACCCTTAATCTGTTCCCCCTATCTCTGGCACAAAACGTTCTGTCTAAATACCTCACCTGGGAATCTCCCACAACCAAAATTCGCTTCGGTACCGCCCTAACTTTCTGAGCAGCCTGAGGGGCCTTCGCTCCGCCGTTCCTCGCTGCAGGCGCACTACAGCACTCGTCCTCCAACACGGCAAATGAATTTGCCGTCCTTAGGGCGTCTGTAGGCGGCCTTGTCAAGGTCTTCTTAAGACCCCTGTCTTTCAATACTCTCCACGATGAGGTCTCGTCAACACTGGTCTTCTCCTTCGTTTCCTCTCGAAGTCTCAGCCGTCGTACCTCCTCCCGCAGGGAATGCATCTCTGCTCTCAGAGCTCCAACCAAACTCACCAAATCATTAACTAATCCTTCCATTATTGCAATAATAATGTTACTCCAGAGCTCCAGCTAACACAACCTCTCACTGTGACAGCACCTGACCAAGTCTCCCCTTTGTTATGTCCATTCACCCACTTGTAAACCTCTATCATGTCACCCCTAACTCTTCGCCTTTCCAATGAATGCAACTTAAGCTTTGTTAATCTTTCTTCATATGAAAGATTTCTAATTTGGGGAATTAACTTAGTCATCCTACGCTGGACACGTTCAAGTGAATTTATATCCATTCTATAATATGGCGACCAAAACTGAACTGCATAATCTAAATGGGGCCTAACTAGAGCAAGATATAGCTTGAGAACCACACTAGGTGTCTTGTTACTAACGCTGCGATTAATAAATCCAAGTGTCCGATTTGCCTTATTACGAACATTTATGCATTGATCATTTTGTTTTAAATTCTTACTAATCATAACTCCCAGATCCCTTTCACAATCCGACTTCGCAATCTCAACACCATCTAGCTCGTAACTTGTAACTCTATCATCATTACCTGACCTCAGAACTTTACATTTATCAGCATTAAACTGCATCTGCTAATCCTTTGACCATTTCAAAACCCTATCTAGATCAACTTGAAGTGATAGTGAGTCTTCCTCCGAATTAATTTCCCTACCGATTTTCGTATCACCAACAAATTTGCAAATGTTGCTACTCAAACCTGAATCTAAATCATTAATATATATTATAAACAACAGAGGTCCCAGGACAGAGCCTTGAGGCACTCCACTTACAACATTTTCCCACTCTGACTTGATTCCATTTATACTAACTCTCTGTTTCCTTTAATATAGCCATGCCCTAATCCAGCTTAATATAGCACCCCCAATACCATGAGACTCTATCTTTTTAATCAGTCTTTCATGTGGCACTGTATCAAAAGCTTTGCTAAAGTCAAGGTACACAACATCACAATCCTTACCACTATCAATTGCCTCAACTATGCTAGAATAAATAGATAACAAATTTGTTAAACATGAAAGGCCATTTATAAAACCATGTTGCGACTCAATTATTAATTTATGTTTTTCAAGATGAAGACGAATTTTATTTGCTATTATAGATTCGAGTAACCTTCCCACAATAGACGTTAGGCTAATTGGTCGATAGTTAGACGCAAGTGATCTATCTCCTTTCTTAAAAACTGGTATCACATTAGCAACTTTCCAAAACTCTGGCACTCTGCCTGACTCTATTGATTTATTAAATATGGTTGACAGTGGGTCACAAAGCTCCTCTTTGCATTCTTTAAGCACCCTGGCAAACACTTCACCCGACACTGGAGATTTGTTTGGTTTGAGTTTTCTATTTGTTTAAGAACATCCTCCTTGGTAACTGCAAAACTCGTCAACCTGTCCTCGTCCCCACCCACATAGACTTGTTCGGCTGAAGGCATATTGTTAAGTTCCTCTTTAGTAAATACAGATACAAAATATTTTTTAAAAATTCTACTCATCTCTTCATCACTATCTGTTATTTGACCTGTCTCAGTTTTTAATGGACCTATCCTTTCCCTAGTCTTAGCACGATATAACTGAAAAAAAACCTTTAGGATTTGTCTTTGCTTGCCCTGCTATGCGAACTTCATAGTTTCTTTTTGCTTTCCTTATCTCTTTTTTAACATTTCTAACCAGTTGTACGAATTCCTGTTCTAAAGTGGCCTCCCCATTTTTAATCCTTTTATACCAAGCTCTCTTTTTACCTATAAGGTTCTTCAAATTCTTTGTTATCCTTTTTGGGTCATTAGTATTCGATCTATTCAATTTGTATGGTATACTACGTTCCTGTGCTTTGTTTACAATATTCTTGAATAAGTTATATATTGAATCCACATCGAAATCCCCATTTAAGTCACCTATCGCTGGGTTCATGCCTCGCTCCAAGACCGGCCCACACCCCGTACCAAAGAATTTCCAATCAATTTGACTCAAAAAAATTCTTAGGCTATTAAAATCAGCTTTACGAAAATCTGGCACTTTAACAGAATTTTCTCCTACAAGACTATTCCATTCTATGCTAAATCTGATTTCTTTGTGATCACTGCTCCCTAGCTCACTCCCTATTTCGATGTCATTAATTTGTGTTTCCTTGTTAGTTAACACTAAATCTAAAATATTATTTTCCCGTGTTGGTTCCTTAATGTATTGCGTAAGAAAGCAATCGTCAAATAATTCTAGAAAATCTTCTGCTTCACTATTCCCTGTTTTGTTCAACCAGTTTATTCCACTAAAATTAAAGTCACCCATGACATAAATACTGTTAGATCTAGATGTTCTAGATATTTCATCCCATAGGTGCTTTGCTTCCATTCTGTCTAAATTTGGTGGCCTATATATAACTCCTATTATAATATTATTAGATTTTTCGTTTAATTCTATCTAAATAGTTTCTGTGTGTGGCTCAGTTTTGATTCCCTCTTTGAGACTACATTTCAAATTGTCCCTAACATATATGGCTACTCTACCTCCTCGTCTAATATATCTATCTGTGAGAAATAGTTTAAATCCATTTATTTAATAAACAAAGAATTTGAAGATCCTTATAGGTAAAAAGAGAGCTTGGTACAAAAGGATTAAAAATGGGGAGGTCACTTTAGAACAGGAATTCGTTCAACTGGTTAGAAATGTTAAAAAAGAGATAAGGAAAGCAAAAAGAAACTATGAAGTTCGCATAGCAGGGCAAGCAAAGACAAATCCTAAAGGGTTTTTTCAGTTATATCGTACTAAGACTAGGGAAAGGATAGGTCCATTAAAAACTGAGACAGGTCAAATAACAGATAGTGATGAAGAGATGAGTACTATTTTTAATAAATATTTTGTATCTGTATTTACTAAAGAGGAACTTAACAATATGCCTTCAGCCGAACAAGTCTATGTGGGTGGGGACGAGGACAGGTTGACGAGTTTAGCAGTTACCAGGGAGGATGTTCTTAAACAAATAGTAAAACTCAAACCAAACAAATCCCCAGGGCCGGATGAAGTGTTTGCCAGGGTGCTTAAAGAATGCAAAGCGGAGCTTTGTGACCCACTGTCAACCATATCTAATAAATCAATAGAGTCAGTCAGAGTGCCAAAGTTTTGAAAGTTGCTAATGTGATACCAGTTTTTAAGAAAGGAGATAGATCACTTGCATCTAACTATCGACCAATTAGCCTAACGTCTATTGTGGGAAAGTTACTCGAATCTATAATAGCAAATAAAATTCGTCTTCATCTTGAAAAACATAAATTAATAATTGAGTCGCAGCATGGTTTTGTAAATGGCCGTTCATGTTTAACAAATTTGTTATCTTTTTATTCTAGCATAGTTGAGGCAGTTGATAGCGGTAAGGATTGTGATGTTGTGTACCTTGACTTTAGCAAAGCTTTTGATACAGTGCCACATGAAAGACTGATTAAAAAGATAGAGTCTCATGGTATTGGGGGTGCTATATTAAGCTGGATTAGGGCATGGCTATACCAAAGGAAACAAAGAGTTAATATAATTGGAATCAAGTCAGAGTGGGAAAATGTTGTAAGTGGAGTGCCTCAAGGCTCTGTCCTGGGACCTCTGTTGTTTATAATATATATAAATGATTTAGATTCAGGTTTGAGCAGCAAAATTTGCAAATTTGCCGATGATACGAAAATCGGTAGGGAAATTAATTCGGAGGAGGACTCACTATCACTTCAAGTTGATCTAGATAGGGTTTTGAAATAGTCGAAGGATTGGCAGATGCAGTTTAATGCTGATAAATGTAAAGTTCTGAGGTTAGGTAATGATGATAGGGTCACAAGATACGAGCTAGATGGTGTTGAGATTGCGAAGTCGAATTGCGAAAGGGTTCTGGGAGTTATGATTAGCAAGAATTTAAAACAAAAGGATCAATGCATAAATGTTCGTAATAAGGAAAATCGGACATTTGGATTTATTAATCGCAGCGTAGTAACAAGACACCTGGTGTGGTTCTCAAGCTCTATCTTGCTCTAGTTAGGCCCCATTTAGATTATGCAGTTCAGTTTTGGTCGCCATATTATAGATTGGATATAAATTCACTTGAACGTGTCCAGCGTAGGATGACTAAGTTAATTCCCCAAATTAGAAATGTTTCATATGAAGAAAGATTAACAAAGCTTAAGTTGCATTCACTGGAAAGGCGAAGAGTTAGGGGTGACATGATAGAGGTTTACAAGTGGGTGAATGGACATAACAAAGGGGATATTAATAGGGTATTAAAAGTATCAACACAAGACAGAACACGAAACAATGGGTATAAATTGGATAAGTTTAGATTTAGGAAAGACTTGGGTAAATACTGGTTCAGTAACAGGGTTGTTGATTTGTGAAACCAATTGCCGCGTAACATTGTGGAGGTGGGGTCCCTCGATTGTTTCAAGCATGAAATTGGACATATATTTGAGTGGGATTGGGTGGTTATAAATAGAAGCTGCCTCGTATGGGCCAATAGGCCTTCTGCAGTTGCCTTTGTTCTTATGTTCTTATGTATTTGATATTCAGCTAATAGTTCTCTATTTTCTACATTGTTACGGCCCTCTCCGGTCGCAACCGGGTTTTTACTCTGATGTTGTTAGAGGAAAGGTATCCGGCCCCAAGCCAGTAGTGGCTTTCAAGGGATGTAATCCGTAACGCAAATAAAATAAAAGGAGAAGGGAAATAAAGTCAAAAACTTAATAATATAATTAACACCTTCACCATAAATAATATAAAGATTAACACAAGGGGGAGGAATAAACACTATAATACACGATGTAGTCTTCCTATGAAGACCCTGGACGTTCATGGTGCCAAGCTCTTGGTGCTCTCGTGGCCTCACGACGAATCCTTCTAGAATCTTGAGTCTACCCCTGCCACAGGCCAGCCAAAACACAGTTCCACTGGGGGGCATCGTCGTGGAGGCCGTCAACCACAAGTCCAGCAGATAGCTGGCAGGTTCCAAATCAGCGACGCTGGTTAGGCCACTCCACGAGCGATACTAGGGTCGCGCCCTAGTCAGGAGCCTCGTGTGATACCACAGATCACTCTCCTTTCCACAACACCCCAGTGGTTAATCGTCTCCACCAGTCAGTCCCGGGTATGACAATCCTTCAACTGCCGCTTCACAGGCAGGGTAACACCACAGTGTTCATCCGGGGGGCGACACACAGCTGCTGCAGCAAACACTTGGTGACGAGACGGCTGCCTTGGGTAGACTGATCCAACTTCCATTACAGCAGTCCCAGGTCGACTCTGTAATCAGACACGTCATCAGTAACAGGGACCCACTAAAGCACCTCACTTACAGGCTTAGACACAAACGCCCGACGTATCCATTCCATAGATGGCGTTGTTGTCTAAGCTCCACCTCACCAGAGGTCAGCAGCGGCTGTGTTACGAGCTAATCAGGACTGGAAACTAGCCCTTGTGGCCAGTACACCTCGTCCTCACCAGGTGTCGTCGTCCATTTGGAGGGAGTTTCGGGAGCTGACCCACAGATGGCGTGGTCGTCACTGCTCCAGGCTCGGACGCTGGATTCGGGTCCGTAACACCTCCCTACCAAAAAGAATTTGGTTTGGGGTTCTATAAAAGAAAAGACAAACCAAATTAGTATGTGGATACAACTCCACACAGATTCACGTACACTATTAACTGGAATGTTGAGGCTGTCGTGTCCACAGAACTGTCCTACTGGGGAACTCTGGCACAACGGGAACTTGCAGATAGAAGGCAATGACCTGCCTGACGTAATCTTCCACACCTCCACTGCGATGTCAAGCAGGGGCATCATCTCACCTCTCTCGAGTAAGGATCGGTGTAGACACGATGTGGGGCGACTCGACACTTCCGTGTCGTGGCACCGATGATGGCTGGTCACAGACGGTATTTCTAGTACCGGTCCGACGGTCCTTCAGGGAGACAGGAACCTGGAATACAGGGGTCTGATAATTCAGAGTGACAGCGACAGTGGGCAAGTCAATACTTACTACATACGCTTCTACTAGGGCCACACCTAGTCCCAACAGAGCTGCTCGTACACCGCAGATGGTGTCTGCTCTGCAATCGTCATGACGACCAACGTTCCGCATAACGCTGAATCCAGGCTCAGCAATCACGCGGGGGGTGTCAACCTGTCGGAAACAGTCACTCATATTATCACATCTCGTACCTCCTGTATCTACCATCACATTCCAGGTTCCTTCTTCAACTGCAACAATCACTGTGCACGTCTCCAATCCCTGGGACCTCTTGATGTTCAAGGGAGCCATCATCTGTCGGGTCGTCTACTGGTCCTTACTGAGAACACACACAAGAACAAAAAATACCTCTAGGAAACATTTGGTTAACTTAGGGACAAGTTTCCTGAGCTTGAAATGTCCATAGCCGGCTACATCCATTAGCCTGGTTTGGACCAAAGAGGACACTAGAACCTTCACACATACCTCACATACCTCTGACGTCTGGGGAATCTCTGGCCGGTTCAATGAACGCTGTACCTTGCCATCCCGCAAGTACACATCCGCCTTAGCTCCAGACTCTTTGGTATCCGTGGGTACTTGCACACGAGGCCTCTCTTCTCGCTCAGTCGCTTCTGCCATCTGAACCGCATGTTCCTCGTCGGGAGAAGAATCAGGAGACTCTGCTAGGATGCTCTCGATCTGTCGGGTAGAGGACAAATTAAACATTATATCTGAATCTGGGTCTGACTGTACCTGGAATTTACCACTGCCCGCTGTTACCTCAGACCTTGCTGTTCCGGCAGACTCGTCCACAATCTTGGGATGATTGGTGCTCCAATCTGTCACCAAGTCGTTGGCTAGTACTACGTCAATCCCAGCTATAGGCAAGGCATCGACTACTGCCAACGCACATGTGCCGCTGAAGTAAGGCGAGTCGAGGTGTACCGGCACTAAGGGGGCGATGTACTGCGTCCTAGGAAACCCGACTAGGACAACCTTTTGTCTCCCGTCCACACTCACTCCCTTGGGTAACGAGCTACTCACGATCAGGGACTGGGCTGCTCCACTATCTCTGAGCACTACAACCGATCTTCCAGTATGATCACTCGTTACATACCCGCTTGAAGTGTGAGGGGCTAACAAACTTGGCCCTTCCTGCGTAGTCGTCGACTGGCTTCCTGCTGGTGGTGTCACACAGCTCATCAACATCACCTCCCTACGAGCGCCGTTGCCTCTTCTGCCTCGGCACATAGCAGCTACATGCCCTTTCTGCCCACAAGTCCAGCACACCATGTTCCTCCTCGGACTACGGTGTTTCGGACTGCTAGGACTGGTCCTTCGAGGGCTACTTGGGGGCGTCTTCTTAGCGCTTCGTGGGACGGGGGTCTCCTCTTCGTCATGAAGTTTGTCAAACCGGCGTTGGTAATTCCTCGGGACGTACTTAGCAGAAGGCCTGTGCGTCAGGATGTATTCCTCAGCCATGGTGGCTGCCGCACTCAAGGTCTCCACCTGCTGCTCTTCTAAGTACGTCTTCAGGTCTCCAGACAAACAATCTTTGAAGTCCTCTAACAGTATGAGCTGCTCGAGGTCTTCTTTGGTCTCCACCTTCCGAGAGGTACACCATTCCTGGAAAAGTCGCTCCTTGATAGTGGCGAATTCGGTGAAAGTGTGCTCTGAGGTCTTTTTCAGGTTCCTCAACTTCTGCCTGTAAGCCTCGGGTACCAACTGGTAAGCCATGAGCACCACTTTCTTCACCTGGTCATAATCGCCAGAGTCGTCAAGGGACAACGTGGAGTAGGCGACTTGGGCCTTCCCAGTCAAAACTGACTGTATCATGATGGCCCAATTCTCCCTTGGCCACTCCAAAGAGGCTGCGACTTTCTCGAAGGCCGCGAAGAACTTTGAGACTTCCTTCTCGTTGAACTTCGGGACCATTTTGATGTTCCTTACCGGATCGAAACTACTGGTTTCCGTTGTTGGCCTCCGACCACCTAACCGCAATACTTCTAGTTCATGTTGTCTCTCTCTTTCCTCTCTGTCTCGTCGTTCTTGCCTGTCTCGTTCTTCTCTTTCTCTTTCTCGTTCTTCTCTTCTTTCTTCTCTTTCTCGCTCTTCTCTCTCTCGTTTCTCTTCTCTTTCTAATTCTAAACGCCTCATCTCCATTTCTTTATTTTTCATCTCCATTTCTTTGTCTTTTAATTCTCGTTCTAATTCTAACTTCTTCCATTCTATCTCGCGATTTATCTCTAAGGCACGCATTTTGACAGTAAGAAAGCTAATATTCAGCTCACCTGCGTCGCTGTCAATGTCACTGCATTTATCTTCCTTTTCAGTGGAAGCAACTTCTTCACTTTCCTTGGTACCTAGTGCCTCACTTTCTTGTTTTTCTTCGGCCTTCAAATGCCGGTGAACTTTGGATAAGATCTCCACACGGGAATCACTGGCACGTATCTTTATCTCCAGGTAGGCACTAACTAGTACAAGTTCCTGTTTGCTCAGATATTTTAATCTTGCAAGACAGTCCTCTCTGTTCAGAAAAGCCTGAACATCGTCCAGATCATCGATGGTAGCTTTTTCTGCCATTGTCACAGATGGAACACTTAGCACTTAACACACCGCTTTCACGTTAGCACTTAACGCACCGAGCACTGTTCTACGTCAATATTGCACTTTATCGCACCTGGCGCCTCACTTGCCAATATTGCTCGTAATTACTCCGGGCACCGCACTACACAATATTGCACTTAAATCACAGCAAGCACTTCGCTCTACAATATTGCACTGAATCACACCGAGCACCGCACTACACAATATTGCACTTAATCACTGCGAACACCTCGCTCTACAATATAGCACTTAATCACACCGAGCACCGCACTGCACAATATTGCACTTAGTCACTCTGAGCACCGCACAGGACGTATAACGTCCTAATCGTCACACACAGGGGGAATTATTTACAGGGATTACGCCACTTCACCACCCCTGTCAAACATACTTGACAAGGGGACGGATCCCGCTGGGGATGCCAATTGTTACGGCCCTCTCAGGTCGCAACCGGGTTCTTACTCTGATGTTGATAGAGGAAGGGTATCCAGCCCCAAGCCAGTAGTGGCTTTCAAGGGATGTGATCCGTAACGCAAATAAAATAAAAGGGGAAGGGAAATAAAGTCAAAAACTTAATAATATAATTAACACCTTCACCATAAATAATATAAAGATTAACACAAGGGGGAGGAATAAACACTATAATACACGATGTAGTCTTCCTCTGAAGACCCTGGACGTTCATGGTGCCAAGCTCTTGGTGCTCTCGTGGCCTCACGACGAATCCTTCTAGAATCTTGAGTCTACCCCTGCCACAGGCCAGCCAAAACACAGTTCCACTGGGGGACATCGTCGTGGAGGCCGTCAACCACAAGTCCAGAAGATAGCTGGCAGGTTCCAAATCAGCGACGCTGGTTAGGCCACTCCACGAGCGATACTAGGGTCGCACCCTAGTCAGGAGCCTCGTGTGATACCACAGATCACTCTCCTTTCCACAACACCCCAGTGGTTAATCGTCTCCACCAGTCAGTCCCGGGTATGACAATCCTTCAACTGCCGCTTCAGAGGCAGGGTAACACCACAGTGTTCATCCGGGGGGCGACACACAGCTGCTGCAGCAAACACTTGGTGACGAGACGGCTGCCTTGGGTAGACTGATCCAACTTCCATTACAGCAGTCCCAGGTCGACTCTGTAATCAGACACGTCATCAGTAACAGGGACCCACTAAAGCACCTCACTTACAGGCTTAGACACAAACGCCCGACGTATCCATTCCATAGATGGCGTTGTTGTCTAAGCTCCACCTCACCAGAGGTCAGCAGCGGCTGTGTTACGAGCTAATCAGGACTGGAAACTAGCCCTTGTGGCCAGTACACCTCGTCCTCACCAGGTGTCGTCATCCATTTGGAGGATGTTTCGGGAGCTGACCCACAGATGGCGTGGTCGTCACTGCTCCAGGCTCGGACGCTGGATTCGGGTCTGTAACATACATTCATCCACGTTTCGGTAAGTGCAATAATATCTATTTTTTCTGTGCATACAAGAGCATTAAATTCGTTAATTTTATTTCTTAGACTTCTACTGTTAGTGTAATATACCCTAAGTGAATTGTTATTTTGAGGCCCTTTTCTTTCCCTGATCATTTTGCCAATTCCTTTCTCCCACAAACACATACTTTTATTTCCTCCTTCCTCCAAATCAATTCCCATACCTCTATTTACTAACAGTTTAAACCCAAACAAACAGCTCTAACCACTTCTTCCAACGAGTTCGCAACAGCAAAAACCCCAGCTCTCGAAAGATGCACCTCATCACGAGCGTACATTTCATTTCTTCCATAGAAGTGTTCCCAGTTGTCTATGAAATATATTGCATTTGATTTGCAATATCTCTCCAGCCGGCAATTGACACCAAGTGCCCTCGACATCCATTCATTTTCCACTCCCTTTCTTGGAAGAATGCCACATATGATCGGGATTCCTCCCTTGCTCCTAACTAATTCAATGGCTGTCCTGAATAACGCTTCTTGTTACTAACGTTTCGATTAAAACATAAGAACAAAGGTAACTGCATAAGACCTATTGGCCCATACGAGACAACTCCTATCTTTAACCCCCCAATCCCACTCATATACATGTCCAACCCACGCTAGATACAATCGAGGGACCCCCACCTCCACCACGACACGCGGAAATTGGTTCCACAAATCAACAACCCTGTTACCGAACTAGTATTTACCCAAGTCTTTCCTAAATCTAAACTTATTAAAAAAGTTAAAAAAGAGATAAGGAAAGCAAAAAGGAACTATGAAGTTCGCATTGCAGAGCAAGCAAAGTCAAATCCTAAAGGGTTTTTTCAGTTATATCGTACTAAGACTAGGGAAAGGATAGGTCCATTAAAATCTGAGACAGTTCAAATAACGGATAATGACAAGGAGATGAGTAGTATTTTTAACAAATATTTTATATCTGTATTTACTAAAGAAGAACTTAACAATATGCCTTCAGCCGAACAAGTCTATGTGGGTGGGGATGAAGACAGGTTGACTAGTTTAGCAGTTACCAGGGAGGATGTAATTAAACAATTAGAAAAACTAAAACCAAACAAATCCCCAGGGCCGGATGAAGTGTTTGCCAGGGTGCTTAAAGAATGCAAAGAGGAGCTTTCCGAGCCACTGTCTACCATATTTAATAAATCAATAGTCAGGCAGAGTGCCAGAGTCATGGAAGGTAGCTAATGTGGTACCAATTTTTAAGAAAGGAGATATATCACTTGCGTCAAACAATCGGCCAATTAGCCTAACGTCTATTGTGGGAAAGTTACTTGAATCAATAATTGCAAATACAATTCGTCTTCATCTAGAAAAACATAAATTAATAAATGAGTCGCAACATGGTTTTACAAATGGCCGTTCATGTTTAACAAATTTGCTAACTTTTTATTCCAGCATAGTTGAGGCAGTTGATAGTGGTAAGGATTGTGATGCTGTGTACCTTGACTTTAGCAAAGCTTTTGATACAGTGCCACATGAAAGACTCATTAAAAAGATAGAGTCTCATGGTATTGGGGGTGCTATATTAACTTGGATTAGGGCATGGCTATTCCAAAGGAAACAGAGAGTTAGTATAAATGGGGTTAAGTCAGAGTAGGATAATGTTGTTAGTAGAGTACCTCAGGGCTCTGTCCTGGGACCTCTGTTGTTTATAATATATATAAATGATTTAGATTCAGGTTTGAGTAGCAACATTTGCAAATTTGCCGATGATACGAAAATCGGTAGGGAAATTAATTCGGAGGAGGACTCACTATCACTTCAAGTTGATCTAGATAGGGTTTTGAAATGGTCAAATGATTGGCAAATGCAGTTTAATGCTGATAAATGTAAAGTTCTGAGGCTAGGTAATGATGATAGGGTTACAAGATACGAGCTAGATGGTGTTGAGATTGCGAAGTCGAATTGCGAAAGGGATCTGGGAGTTATGATTAGCAAGAATTTAAAACAAAAGGATCAATGCATAAATGTTCGTAATAAGGCAAATCGGAAACTTGGATTTATTAATCGCAGCGTTAGTAACAAGACACTTGGTGTTGAAATTGAAATTGAAATAAGTTTATTGAGGTAAAATACACACAAAGGGATGAGGTAGCTCAAGCTATTCTCACCCCATTCAGTACAACGTGTTAATATATACATAGACACACATCACAAATAAACACATTACCAAACATTCTGAGAGGTAAAAATATACATTTCCTCCCTCACAAGTAGTATGGTATCAGACGTACACACAAATACTTTTATGACCTAGGTATACTGTATAGACAAGTTGCAAGACACCTGCAGATAATTCAACAAAATATTACAATCTTGGTGCAAAATTCTTATATCTCTCAAGAATATCATCAACCTTTCCGTTGTGACACATCCAGGCTATTTGTTCAGGAACAGTCCTTATCTCAGTGTTTCTATATACATTAATCAACGGACAATCAAGAATATAATGGGCAAGGGTGTGAGACCTTAACATACCACATAGTTTACACTTCGTGTCATTACCATGAACATCTATCCCATATTCCCAGTAATATTTGTACCCAAGCCTGAGCCGCATGTACACAGAGTCACTCCAAGCATTTCTCCTTTTACCATAAGTGAAATGGGTGTTTTGACTCACATACATGTAGTGTTGCATGGTTTGACTACTCTCATACATTATCTCTCTCCTCTCCACTCCCGCCTGTGCCTGAATATTTCTGATTTTGCTTCTTATTTGTCTCATTGTGAATTCACATTCAATGTCAACTTGTGGTTTTGATGTGGCACGTTTGGCCAAGTCATCCGCCACCTCGTTGAGCACTATTCCAACATGAGATGGAATCCACATGAATTTCACACTATAACCTTTCAGCTGTATCTCAGTTATTCTTCTCTTACAGTCCTCCACTATAGACATGAAGACTGGGTTTCGACTGTTTAAGGACTCCAGTGCTCCTCGGCTATCGACAAATACAAAAACATTTTTGTCGTCATGACGTACTTCCTCCAAACACGCCAGAATGGCCTGCAGTTCAGCTTGTGTGGATGATATATAATTACTAAGCCGGAGTTCAATTATCCTGTCCACAGTCCCAAACTCCGTATAATCCCTTATTAGGACACCACACCCTGCCCTGCCATCTTCCGCCACCGACCCGTCGCAATATACATGTAAACTGTTGCCTCTTGGTAACCGAGATATCATGCTTCCATACAAACACCGTAATTGTCCCGGTTCATGATGAATCTTTTTCACCTTGAGGGGTACAATTTCGACGTCTATTTTCTGTACTTTCCAGGGAGCAGACATATTACACTGTCGAGAGGGTTTACAGCAGTCAAGTACGTCGTATTCCCTGAGGTCATGAGCTAATCCTCTCGTATAGCGTGTCTCCCTCAGTTTCCTGGAAGTGTGTACGTCACTCAAGCAGGTCTGAACGCTCTCAAACAGCTTATCCCCTCCTTTTCTCCGCATGAAACGAATAGATACTCTAGTGTTAATGTCACGGACTCTATCACACACACTCTGTAAATTTAATTCCATTCTCATTATTTCAATCATTGCATTTCTTTGACATCCAAGAATAATCCTCATAGCCTCGTTCTGTATCAGCTCTATTTTTTGAATTCTGCCTTGGCCTGTGTAAGACAATACGGGTGCTGCGTAGTCTATCAGGGATCGAACAGTGCTTATGTATAACATCCGCAAGATAGGTACCCCAACACCTTTACCAGAAAAAGCCAGTGCTTTTAGAGGATGCAGACGGGCTTTACATAAGGTGCTGATATGATTTATTTCAGCATTTTTACTCTCACATGTGTATCCAACATACATGCCCAGATACTTGTACTTCTGTACACGGCTCAGTTCCACACCATTTAGAGTAAGTGTTATATTTCTTCGTTTCCTATACTCGTATTTGGTTTTATCTGCATTTATAACTAAGCCTAACTTGTGACAGGTTGTACCAAGTATGTTAAGAGCATCTTGAATTTTGTTCCCAGAAGTGCCTTGTATAAGAATGTCATCAGCATATATGATCGTCGTGACCCCTGGAGGATACATCTCTGATGCTAATCTGTTCATTAATACATTGAATAAGGTGGGACTTAATACTCCCCCTTGTGGGGTACCTAACTGAAACCTCCGTTCCTCAGACATGTATCCCTGGTAATACACCTGACCTTTTCTGCCTTGTAGATAATCCCTTATCCAGTGTAGTCTCTATCCATATCTCTCTATATCCAGTCTCTCCCTGTTATTCCCAGATTGGCTAATTCGTATAAGATTACTTCCCCATTGGCTTTATCAAATGCTCCTTGTAGATCAACAAAAACTCTACAATTGTCATCCACATTAGACAAACACTTTAAGAGACAATCCGCAGTACTTTTGCCTTTGATAAAACCAAAGAGATTACTGGACATGTTATCACCTACAAGGTAGAGTAGCCTATTTAACAAAATCCTTTCCATCATTTTACAAAAGCAGGATATTAAGGAGACAGGTCTGTAGCCTCCGTTTGACTTAGGGATAGGAATGATGACAGCCTCTTTCCATTTTCTTGGTAACTTTCCCTCTCTATAACTCATATTAAACAAATCAAGTAAGGGATTAGGTTTCATACCGGCTAAATAATTAAGTATGTCATACGTTACTCCATCTTTTCCCGGAGCAGTGGAGCTGCCACTTTTTATAGCATCCAGTAGCTCATCGTGGGTTATCTCAGTGCATGTTATAGATCTTGTATTTAAGGCACATAAAGTTACTCCATTTCTAATATTTTCCCATGACTCAATGGTGACTCTCGTGTCTGCAGGTAAGGACTCCATACCAGCAGCACTTGCCCATTTATCTACTAACTCATTAGCAACTTTCCCTGGATCTGAGTGAGCAATGAATTTGGTCTTACAACCCCTGATTTTGTTTACTGCTCTCCATATGTCTTTAAGGTTCTTAGTATTACCAATGGACTGAGCAAATTCTTGCCAGTATCTGTCCCGCGCCTCCTTCCTCACCTGACTGCATTCCCTAGCCACTTCCAACATTGTATTTTTCTCTTCATCCCTCATTCCATTTTTTAACCATGCTTTATGCGCACTCCGTAGCATTCTCTCCCATCCCTTGACTTGCTGATCATTGGAATATTTAAATTTCTTAGGTCCGTGCGTCTTGCTTCCCCTGCCCCCGTTATTTTCCCTCTGTACTAATTTCTCTATGTTCTCGACCATGTCCTCGTAAAAACTATCAACGCAGAGCGGCGTGTAATGTTGATACCAATCTCCCATATTTTGAATAAAATAATTTTTCATATCTTTATTAATATTTAGCCTTTTCCTTTGAAAGTGGACTTGTTTTTTCCCCAGTGGTAATTCAACGTTCAAGGCAAAGTGGTCACTAAGTAGTTCCCGAACAACCCGAGCCTCCCCCATAATCCCTTGAGAGTTTAAAACGCAGGCATAGTCAAGCCGTCCTCCCCTGATGTGAGTTGGTTCATTGTTTCCCAAGAGACAGGTATCTGGATGATCTTGTAGAAACTGTAACCACTTGACCCCATTAGCATTAATACTACCCACTGTCCCAAGGCTTGTGTGCCGAGCATTAAGGTCCCCAATGACCAGTGAAGGATTAGTATAAATGCAGTCAGGTAAATAGTTAGTGTCGAAGCAGTTCCTGGATACATACAAATTAACTACAATAAATTCCCCTTCCCTTAATGATAATTTAACACAGACACTCTCTATACCTTGCGTTTTTGATGGCGGTTCTACTAACTCTGCTGGTATGGAGTTCTTAACATAAATCGACGTGCCTCTGATGTTATTTGCAGCGAAGAGGTGAAACCCTTTATAGCCATTTAATTTCAATAATCCTTCATTCCTATCCCCTGTCTCCTGGAGAGCTACAACATCAATATCATTTCCCATCACATAACAATGAACATCTGTAACCCTGTTTCTCAAACCATTAACATTCCATGACAATACTTTCAGTCTAGGGTGATCCATTATTAATCAATTCATTGCCTAAGTCATCCCCAATAAGTTCACTAAATGATAGCCATACCTTGTATAACATCTCCCACCTCCTCCCAAGTTCACCAGTAAAAGCGACATTGCGATTCTCAAGAGATTTTTTCAGCCCTGAGACGTCCATTATTGGCCCAAATGATTCTTTCATTTTATGTGTAATTATAGGGTTCTTCCTTTCCCTACGACTATCATCATTCACACACACTTCACTTTCCTTCATTTCATCACTCAATATTTCATTTTTGTCCTCAACCACTATATCCTGACTATCCTTCACCGTTTTGTGATTTTCCTTGACCTCCTGAACGTTTTTTAATTTAGCCTCGATGGACTCGATTCTCTGCCCCAGATTTTGGAGGAACTCGCCAACTTTTTTAAGTTCAGCCCACACTTCCTTGACCCATATTATTATGACCCTCTTTCTGAGCCACAGTAGCCACTTCACTCACCGTTACACTGTCACTGCCGGAGTCCTGAGTGGTGGCGTGGCTGCTTGTTGCTGGAGCCTGCCTAAGTAAAGGTGACTCCTTTACCCACGCATTCGTCCGGTTCACTGGCACTGTTTGGGGCAGACTGTTTTGCTGTGCTCCCGGTGTCTGGGTAAGAGCTCTTGCTTGCTCTGTAACATTCACCGGCCGGAGAACAGCCATACTCGGCCTCTTGCTACACACAGCCGAGCTCGCATTGTGAACACCTCCACAGTTGCAGCATCTGGGAACTATTTTCTCACCCAGATTCAGTCTGTTTCTACACACAGTAGAGAGGTGAGACTTTCCGCAGAAACGACATCGTGGATCATTTTGACAGCTCCAGGATTTATGCCCCCATCTGCAGCATTTCAGGCATATTATGGGCTCTTCCACATACTTTGCTACATGCCTGTAGCCAGCCCCGGTGATGAACACTTTCTCGGGTACGTCACCTCTCACTAGAGCCACCACCTGACTCCTAGCTTCATCTTTAATAAGGTGACGCTTGGCCCACACAAATCGTTGGTCGTCGAGTATAAACTCGGGGTCCAGAATCTGAGGGTATTTATAGATAATTACCTTCGTCAGCTTCTCGTTCCCCTCCGGTATTTCCATAAGAATTCCATCATATCCTTGCTGGCTAAGAAACGTCACTGCCTCCATAGAACCTACCGTTAAGTAAGGTCTGTTTACACCTTCCTTCAGCAGGGGCTCGAACTTGCGGTGTTCTCTTCCGAGTTTGACGGTCCACAACAGCTTCTGATGATATGCCAACGTGCATGAGGCAGGGAAGAGAAGCCTCCATCTCCGCTGATCCTCACCTTCCTGACATCGTTCCGTCCGTTTGTCTGCATCAGTCTCGGCATCGTTCTTCATTCTCTTATCGTTTCCGTTAAGTGTATTACTGTCCACACTACGCCTTGCCTCCTGTCTTCTTCGTTTCTTCTTATTCCTTGTCAGAACTTCTAGATACTCGCCCTCCTCGTCTGACTGGCTGCTTTCAGAGTCCATGTTAATAACGCCGTGAGAAGTAGCCATGTCTTCTGGTGACTGAGTCTCCATCTCAGTACCCAGCATGGGGGGAGGGGGGGGGGAAGGTGCGGAGCAGGTATCTTGACCCGACCGCGTCCCAGGTAAGACTGACACTTGGTGTGGTTCTCAAGCTATATCTTTCTCTAGTTAGGTCCCATTTAGATTATGCAGTTCAGTTTTGGTCGCCATATTATAGAATGGATATAAATTCACTTGAACGTGTCCAGCGTAGGATGACTAAGTTAATTCCCCAAATTAGAAATCTTTCATATGAAGAAAGATTAACAAAGCTTAAGTTGCATTCACTGGAAAGGCGAAGAGTTAGGGGTGACATGATAGAGGTTTACAAGTGGGTGAATGGACATAACAGGGGGGATATTAATAGGGTATTAAAAGTATCAACACAAGACAGAACACGAAACAATGGGTATAAATTGGATAAGTTTAGATTTAGAAAAGACTTGGGTAAATACTGGTTCAGTAACAGGGTTGTTGATTTGTGGAACCAATTGCCGTGTAACATTGTGGAGGTGGGGTACCTCGATTGTTTCAAGCATGGGTTGGACATGTATATGAGTGGGATTGGGTGGTTATAAATAGGAGCTGCCTCGTATGAGCCAATAGGCCTTCTGCAGTTGCCTTTGTTCTTATGTTCTTATGTATTTGATATTCAGCTAATAGTTCTCTATTTTCTACATTCATCCACGTTTCGGTAAGTGCAATAATATCTATTTTTTCTGTGCATACAAGAGCATTTAATTCGTTAATTTTATTTCTTAGACTTCTACTGTTAGTGTAATATACCCTAAGTGAATTGTTATTTTGAGGCCCTTTTCTTTCCCTGATCATTTTGCCAATTCCTTTCTACCACAAACACATACTTTTATTACCTCCTTCCTCCAAATCAATTCCCATACCTCTATTTACTAACAGTTTAAACCCAAACAAACACCTCTAACCACTTCTTCCAACGAGTTCGCAACAGCAACAACCCCAGCTCTCGAAAGATGCACCCCATCACGAGCGTACATTTCATTTCTTCCATAGAAGTGTTCCCAGTTGTCTATGAAATATATTGCATTTGATTTGCAACATCTTTCCAGCCGGCAATTGACACCAAGTGCCCTCGACATCCATTCATTTCCCACTCCCTTTCTTGGAAGAATGCCACATATGATCGGGATTCCTCCCTTGCTCCTAACTAATTCAATGGCTGTCCTGAATAACGCTTCTTGTTACTAACGCTTCGATTAAAACATAAGAACAAAGGTAACTGCATAAGACCTATTGGCCCATACGAGACAACTCCTATCTTTAACCACCCAATCCCACTCATATACATGTCCAACCCACGCTAGATACAATCGAGGGACCCCCACCTCCACCACGACACGCGGTAATTGGTTCCACAAATCAACAACCCTGTTACCGAACTAGTATTTACCCAAGTCTTTCCTAAATCTAAACTTATTAAAAAAGTTAAAAAAGAGATAAGGAAAGCAAAAAGGAACTATGAAGTTCGCATTGCAGAGCAAGCAAAGTCAAATCCTAAAGGGTTTTTTCAGTTATATCGTACTAAGACTAGGGAAAGGATAGGTCCATTAAAATCTGAGACAGGTCAAATAACGGATAATGACAAGGAGATGAGTAGTATTTTTAACAAATATTTTATATCTGTATTTACTAAAGAAGAACTTAACAATATGCCTTCAGCCGAACAAGTCTATGTGGGTGGGGATGAGGACAGGTTGACTAGTTTAGCAGTTACCAGGGAGGATGTAATTAAACAATTAGAAAAACTAAAACCAAACAAATCCCCAGGGCCGGATGAAGTGTTTGCCAGCATTAAAGAATGCAAAGAGGAGCTTTCCGAGCCACTGTCTACCACATTTAATAAATCAATAGAGTCAGGCAGAGTGCCAGAGTCATGGAAGGTAGCTAATGTGGTACCAATTTTTAAGAAAGGAGATAGATCACTTGCGTCAAACAATCGGCCAATTAGCCTAACGTCTATTGTGGGAAAGTTACTTGAATCAATAATTGCAAATACAATTCGTCTTCATCTTGAAAAACATAAATTAATAAATGAGTCGCAACATGGTTTTACAAATGGCCGTTCATGTTTAACAAATTTGCTAACTTTTTATTCCAGCATAGTTGAGGCAGTTGATTGTGGTAAGGATTGTGATGTTGTGTACCTTGACTTTAGCAAAGCTTTTGATACAGTGCCACATGAAAGACTCATTAAAAAGATAGTCTCATGGTATTGGGGGTGCTATATTAACTTGGATTAGGGCATGGCTATTCCAAAGGAAACAGAGAGTTAGTATAAAGGGGTTAAGTCAGAGTAGGATAATGTTGTTAGTGGAGTATCTCAGGGCTCTGTCCTGGGACCTCTGTTGTTTATAATATATATAAATGATTTAGAATCAGGTTTGAGTAGCAACATTTGCAAATTTGCCGATGATACGAAAATCGGTAGGGAAATTAATTCGAAGGAGGTCGAGTTACTACTATTTTAGTTACTACTATTACTACTAGTGAGTTACTACTATTACTACTATTTGAAATGTAGTCTCAAAGAGGGAATCAAAACAGAGCCACACACAGAAACTATTTGGATTGAATTAAACGAAAAAGCTAATAATATTATAATAGGAGTAATATATAGGCCACCAAATTTAGACAGAATGGAAGCAAAGCATCTATGGGATGAAATATCTAGAGCATCTAGATCTAACAGTATTTATGTCATGGGTGACTTTAATTTTAGCGGAATAAACTGGTTGAACAAAACAGGGAATAGTGAAGCAGAAGATTTTCTAGAATTAATTGACGATTGCTTTCTTACGCAACACATTAAGGAACCAACACGGGAAAATAATATTTTAGATTTAGTGTTAACTAACAGGGAAACGCAAATTAATGACATCGAAATAGGGAGTGAGCTAGGGAGCAGTGATCACAAAGAAATCAGATTTAGCATAGAATGGAATAGACCAGTAGGAGAAAATTCTGTTAAAGTGCCAGATTTTCGAAAAGCTGATTTTAATAGCCTAAGAAATTTTTTGGGTCAAATTGATTGGAAAGTCTTGGGTATGGGGTGTGGGCCGGTCTTGGAGCGAGACATGAACCCAGCGATAGGTGACTTAAATGGGGATTTCGATGTGGATTCAATATATAACTTATTTAAGAATATTCTAAACAAAGCACAGGAACGTAGTATACCATACAAATTGAATAGATCGAATACTAATGACCCAAAGTGGATAACAAAGAATTTGAAGAACCTTATAGGTAAAAAGAGAGCTTGGTACAAAAGGATTAAAAATGGGGAGGTCACTTTAGAACAGGAATTCGTACAACTGGTTAGAAATGTTAAAAAAGAGATAAGGAAAGCAAAAAGAAACTATGAAGTTCGCATAGCAGGGCAAGCAAAGACAAATCCTAAAGGGTTTTTTCAGTTATATCGTACTAAGACTAGGGAAAGGATAGGTCCATTAAAAACTGAGACAGGTCAAATAACAGATAGTGATGAAGAGATGAGTAGTATTTTTAATAAATATTTTGTATCTGTATTTACTAAAGAGGAACTTAACAATATGCCTTCAGCCGAACAAGTCTATGTGGGTGGGGACGAGGACAGGTTGACGAGTTTAGCAGTTACCAGGGAGGATGTTCTTAAACAAATAGTAAAACTCAAACCAAACAAATCCCCAGGGCCGGATGAAGTGTTTGCCAGGGTGCTTAAAGAATGCAAAGAGGAGCTTTGTGACCCACTGTCAACCATATTTAATAAATCAATAGAGTCAGGCAGAGTGCCAGAGTTTTGGAAAGTTGCTAATGTGATACCAGTTTTTAAGAAAGGAGATAGATCACTTGCGTCTAACTATCGACCAATTAGCCTAACGTCTATTGTGGGAAAGTTACTCGAATCTATAATAGCAAATAAAATTCGTCTTCATCTTGAAAAACATAAATTAATAATTGAGTCGCAACATGGTTTTATAAATGGCCGTTCATGTTTAACAAATTTGTTATCTTTTTATTCTAGCATTGTTGAGGCAGTTGATAGTGGTAAGGATTGCGATGTTGTATACCTTGACTTTAGCAAAGCTTTTGATACAGTGCCACATGAAAGACTGATTAAAAAGTCTCATGGTATTGGGGGTGCTATATTAAGCTGGATTAGGGCATGGCTATACCAAAGGAAACAGAGAGTTAGTATAAATGGAATCAAGTCAGAGTGGGAAATTGTTGTAAGTGGAGTGCCTCAAGGCTCTGTCCTGGGACCTCTGTTGTTTATAATATATATAAATGATTTAGATTCAGGTTTGAGTAGCAACATTTGCAAATTTGCCGATGATACGAAAATCGGTAGGGAAATTAATTCGGAGGAGGACTCACTATCACTTCAAGTTGATCTAGATAGGGTTTTGAAATGGTCAAAGGATTGGCAGATGCAGTTTAATGCTGATAAATGTAAAGTTCTGAGGTTAGGTAATGATGATAGAGTTACAAGATACGAGCTAGATGGTGTTGTGATTGCGAAGTCGGATTGCGAAAGGGATCTGGGAGTTATGATTAGTAAGAATTTAAAACAAAAGGATCAATGCATAAATGTTCGTAATAAGGCAAATCGGACACTTGGATTTATTAATCGCAGCGTTAGTAACAAGACACCTGGTGTGGTTCTCAAGCTATATCTTGCTCTAGTTAGGCCCCATTTAGATTATGCAGTTCAGTTTTGGTCGCCATATTATAGAATGGATATAAATTCACTTGAACGTGTCCAGCGTAGGATGACTAAGTTAATTCCCCAAATTAGAAATCTTTCATATGAAGAAAGATTAACAAAGCTTAAGTTGCATTCACTGGAAAGGCGAAGAGTTAGGGGTGACATGATAGAGGTTTACAAGTGGATGAATGGACATAACCGGGGGGATATAACATAAGAACATAAGAACATAAGAACAAAGGTAACTGCAGAAGGCCTATTGGCCCATACGAGGCAGCTCCTATTCTATAACCACCCAATCCCACTCATATACTTGTCCAACCCGTGCTTGAAACAATCGAGGGACCCCACCTCCACAATGTTACGCGGCAATTGGTTCCACAAATCAACAACCCTGTTACTGAACCAGTATTTACCCAAGTCTTTCCTAAATCTAAACTTATCCAATTTATACCCATTGTTTCGTGTTCTGTCCTGTGTTGATACTTTTAATACCCTATTAATATCCCCCCGGTTATGTCCATTCATCCACTTGTAAACCTCTATCATGTCACCCCTAACTCTTCGCCTTTCCAGTGAATGCAACTTAAGCTTTGTTAATCTTTCTTCATATGAAAGATTTCTAATTTGGGGAATTAACTTAGTCATCCTACGCTGGACACGTTCAAGTGAATTTATATCCATTCTATAATATGGCGACCAAAACTGAACTGCATAATCTAAATGGGGCCTAACTAGAGCAAGATATAGCTTGAGAACCACACCAGGTGTCTTGTTACTAACGCTGCGATTAATAAATCCAAGTGTCCGATTTGCCTTATTACGAACATTTATGCATTGATCCTTTTGTTTTAAATTCTTACTAATCATAACTCCCAGATCCCTTTCGCAATCCGACTTCGCAATCACAACACCATCTAGCTCGTATCTTGTAACTCTATCATCATTACCTAACCTCAGAACTTTACATTTATCAGCATTAAACTGCATCTGCCAATCCTTTGACCATATCAAAACCCTATCTAGATCAACTTGAAGTGATAGTGAGTCCTCCTCCGAATTAATTTCCCTACCGATTTTCGTATCATCGGCAAATTTGCAAATGTTGCTACTCAAACCTGAATCTAAATCATTTATATATATTATAAACAACAGAGGTCCCAGGACAGAGCCTTGAGGCACTCCACTTACAACATTTTCCCACTCTGACTTGATTCCATTTATGCTAACTCTCTGCTTCCTTTGGTATAGCCATGCCCTAATCCAGCTTAATATAGCACCCCCAATACCATGAGACTCTATCTTTTTAATCAGTCTTTCATGTGGCACTGTATCAAAAGCTTTGCTAAAGTCAAGGTATACAACATCGCAATCCTTACCACTATCAACTGCCTCAACAATGCTAGAATAAAAAGATAACAAATTTGTTAAACATGAACGGCCATTTATAAAACCATGTTGCGACTCAATTATTAATTTATGTTTTTCAAGATGAAGACGAATTTTATTTGCTATTATAGATTCGAGTAACTTTCCCACAATAGACGTTAGGCTAATTGGTCGATAGTTAGACGCAAGTGATCTATCTCCTCTCTTAAAAACTGGTATCACATTAGCAACTTTCCAAAACTCTGGCACTCTGCCTGACTCTATTGATTTATTAAATATGGTTGACAGTGGGTCACAAAGCTCCTCTTTGCATTCTTTAAGCACCCTGGCAAACACTTCATCCGGCCCTGGGGATTTGTTTGGTTTGAGTTATTAATAGGGTATTAAAAGTATCAACACAGGACAGAACACGAAACAATGGATATAAATTGGATAAGTTTAGATTTAGGAAAGACTTGGGTAAATACTGGTTCAGTAACAGGGTTGTTGATTTGTGGAACCAATTGCCGCGTAACATTGTGGAGGTGGGGTCCCTCGATTGTTTCAAGCACGGGTTGGACAAGTATATGAGTGGGATTGGGTGGTTATAGAATAGGAGCTGCCTCGTATGGGCCAATAGGCCTTCTGCAGTTACCTTTGTTCTTATGTTCTTATGAGGACTCACTATCACTTCAAGTTGATCTAGATAGGGTTTTGAAATGGTCAAATGATTGGCAAATGCAGTTTAATGCTGATAAATGTAAAGTTCTGAGGCTAGGTAATGATGATAGGGTTACAAGATACGAGCTAGATGGTGTTGAGATTGCGAAGTCGAATTGCGAAAAGGATCTGGGAGTTATGATTAGCAAGAATTTAAAACAAAAGGATCAATGCATGAATGTTCGTAATAAAGCGAATAGGACACTGGGATTTATTAATCGAAGCGATAGTAACAAGACACCTGGTGTGGTTCTTAAGCTATATCTTGCTCTGGTTAGGCCCCATTTAGATTATGCAGTTCAGTTTTGGTCGCCGTATTATAGAATGGATATAAATTCACTTGAACGTGTCCACCGTAGGATGACTAAGTTAATTCCCCAAATTAGAAATCTTTCATATGAAGAAAGATTAACAAAGCTTAAGTTGCATTCACTGGAAAGGCGAAGAGTTAGGGGTAACATGATAGAGGTTTACAAGTGGATGAATGGACATAACAGGGGGGATATTAATAGGGTATTAAAAATATCAACACAAGACAGAACACGAAACAATGGGTATAAATTGGATAAGTTTAGATTTAGGAAAGACTTGGGTAAATACTGGTTCAGTAACAGGGTTGTTGATTTGTGGAACCAATTGCCACGTAACGTGGTGGAGGTGGTGTCCCTCGATTGCTTCAAGCGCGGGTTGGACAAGTATATGAGTGGGATTGGGTGGTTATAGAATAGGAGCGGCATCGTATGGGCCAATAGGCCTTCTGCAGTTACCTTTGTTCTTATGTTCTTATGAACATCAGTTGGACATAATCGAACAGAGTGGGAAAATGTTGTAAGTGGGGTGCCTCAGGGCTCTGTCCTGGGACCTCTGTTGTTTATAATATATAAAAATGATTTAGATTCAGGTTTGAGTAGCAACATTTGCAAATTTGCCGATGATACGAAAATCGGTAAGGAAATTAATTCGGAGGAGGACTCACTATCACTTCAAGTTGATCTAGAAAGGGTTTTGAAATGGTCGAATGATTGGCAGATGCAGTTTAATGCTGATAAATGTAAAGTTCTGAGGTTAGGTAATGATGATAGGGTTACAAGATACGAGCTAGGAAAACCAGTAGTAAAGACCTAGGAGACCAGTAGTAAAGGAACCTCGTTTTGGAGAGTTGTGAAAGACAGGGGGCTTAAGAAGACTTTGATAAAGCCGCCTTCTAACGCCATAGCAACTTCTAATTCATTTAAGAACATAAGAACATAAGAACAAAGGTAACTGCAGAAGGCCTATTGGCCCATACGAGGCAGCTCCTATTCTATAACCACCCAATCCCACTCATATACTTGTCCAACCCGTGCTTGAAACAATCGAGGGACCCCACCTCCACAATGTTACGCGGCAATTGGTTCCACAAATCAACAACCCTGTTACTGAACCAGTATTTACCCAAGTCTTTCCTAAATCTAAACTTATCCAATTTATATCCATTGTTTCGTGTTCTGTCCTGTGTTGATACTTTTAATACCCTATTAATATCCCCCCGGTTATGTCCATTCATCCACTTGTAAACCTCTATCATGTCACCCCTAACTCTTCGCCTTTCCAGTGAATGCAACTTAAGCTTTGTTAATCTTTCTTCATATGATAGATTTCTAATTTGGGGAATTAACTTAGTCATCCTACGCTGGACACGTTCAAGTGAATTTATATCCATTCTATAATATGGCGACCAAAACTGAACTGCATAATCTAAATGGGGCCTAACTAGAGCAAGATATAGCTTGAGAACCACACCAGGTGTCTTGTTACTAACGCTGCGATTAATAAATCCAAGTGTCCGATTTGCCTTATTACGAACATTTATGCATTGATCCTTTTGTTTTAAATTCTTACTAATCATAACTCCCAGATCCCTTTCGCAATACGACTTCGCAATCACAACACCATCTAGCTCGTATCTTGTAACTCTATCATCATTACCTAACCTCAGAACTTTACATTTATCAGCATTAAACTGCATCTGCCAATCCTTTGACCATTTCAAAACCCTATCTAGATCAACTTAGAACATAAGAACATAAGAACAAAGGTAACTGCAGAAGGCCTATTGGCCCATACGAGGCAGCTCCTATTCTATAACCACCCAATCCCACTCATATACTTGTCCAACCCGTGCTTGAAACAATCGAGGGACCCCACCTCCACAATGTTACGCGGCAATTGGTTCCACAAATCAACAACCCTGTTACTGAACCAGTATTTACCCAAGTCTTTCCTAAATCTAAACTTATCCAATTTATATCCATTGTTTCGTGTTCTGTCCTGTGTTGATACTTTTAATACCCTATTAATATCCCCCCGGTTATGTCCATTCATCCACTTGTAAACCTCTATCATGTCACCCCTAACTCTTCGCCTTTCCAGTGAATGCAACTTAAGCTTTGTTAATCTTTCTTCATATGAAAGATTTCTAATTTGGGGAATTAACTTAGTCATCCTACGCTGGACACGTTCAAGTGAATTTATATCCATTCTATAATATGGCGACCAAAACTGAACTGCATAATCTAAATGGGGCCTAACTAGAGCAAGATATAGCTTGAGAACCACACCAGGTGTCTTGTTACTAACGCTGCGATTAATAAATCCAAGTGTCCGATTTGCCTTATTACGAACATTTATGCATTGATCCTTTTGTTTTAAATTCTTACTAATCATAACTCCCAGATCCCTTTCGCAATACGACTTCGCAATCACAACACCATCTAGCTCGTATCTTGTAACTCTATCATCATTACCTAACCTCAGAACTTTACATTTATCAGCATTAAACTGCATCTGCCAATCCTTTGACCATTTCAAAACCCTATCTAGATCAACTTAGAACATAAGAACATAAGAACAAAGGTAACTGCAGAAGGCCTATTGGCCCATACGAGGCAGCTCCTATTCTATAACCACCCAATCCCACTCATATACTTGTCCAACCCGTGCTTGAAACAATCGAGGGACCCCACCTCCACAATGTTACGCGGCAATTGGTTCCACAAATCAACAACCCTGTTACTGAACCAGTATTTACCCAAGTCTTTCCTAAATCTAAACTTATCCAATTTATATCCATTGTTTCGTGTTCTGTCCTGTGTTGATACTTTTAATACCCTATTAATATCCCCCCGGTTATGTCCATTCATCCACTTGTAAACCTCTATCATGTCACCCCTAACTCTTCGCCTTTCCAGTGAATGCAACTTAAGCTTTGTTAATCTTTCTTCATATGAAAGATTTCTAATTTGGGGAATTAACTTAGTCATCCTACGCTGGATACGTTCAAGTGAATTTATATCCATTCTATAATATGGCGACCAAAACTGAACTGCATAATCTAAATGGGGCCTAACTAGAGCAAGATATAGCTTGAGAACCACACCAGGTGTCTTGTTACTAACGCTGCGATTAATAAATCCAAGTGTCCGATTTGCCTTATTACGAACATTTATGCATTGATCCTTTTGTTTTAAATTCTTACTAATCATAACTCCCAGATCCCTTTCGCAATCCGACTTCGCAATCACAACACCATCTAGCTCGTATCTTGTAACTCTATCATCATTACCTAACCTCAGAACTTTACATTTATCAGCATTAAACTGCATCTGCCAATCCTTTGACCATTTCAAAACCCTATCTAGATCAACTTGAAGTGATAGTGAGTCCTCCTCCGAATTAATTTCCCTACCGATTTTCGTATCATCGGCAAATTTGCAAATGTTGCTACTCAAACCTGAATCTAAATCATTTATATATATTATAAACAACAGAGGTCCCAGGACAGAGCCTTGAGGCACTCCACTTACAACATTTTCCCACTCTGACTTGATTCCATTTATACTAACTCTCTGTTTCCTTTGGTATAGCCATGCCCTAATCCAGCTTAATATAGCACCCCCAATACCATGAGACTCTATTTTTTTAATCAGTCTTTCATGTGGCACTGTATCAAAAGCTTTGCTAAAGTCAAGGTATACAACATCGCAATCCTTACCACTATCAACTGCCTCAACAATGCTAGAATAAAAAGATAACAAATTTGTTAAACATGAACGGCCATTTATAAAACCATGTTGCGACTCAATTATTAATTTATGTTTTTCAAGATGAAGACGAATTTTATTTGCTATTATAGATTCGAGTAACTTTCCCACAATAGACGTTAGGCTAATTGGTCGATAGTTAGACGCAAGTGATCTATCTCCTTTCTTAAAAACTGGTATCACATTAGCAACTTTCCAAAACTCTGGCACTCTGCCTGACTCTATTGATTTATTAAATATGGTTGACAGTGGGTCACAAAGCTCCTCTTTGCATTCTTTAAGCACCCTAGCAAACACTTCATCCGGCCCTGGGGATTTGTTTGGTTTGAGTTTTACTATTTGTTTAAGAACATCCTCCCTGGTAACTGCTAAACTCGTCAACCTGTCCTCGTCCCCACCCACATAGACTTGTTCGGCTGAAGGCATATTGTTAAGTTCCTCTTTAGTAAATACAGATACAAAATGTTTATTAAAAATACTACTCATCTCTTCATCACTATCTGTTATTTGACCTGTCTCAGTTTTTAATGGACCTATCCTTTCCCTAGTCTTAGTACGATATAACTGAAAAAACCCTTTAGGATTTGTCTTTGCTTGCCCTGCTATGCGAACTTCATAGTTTCTTTTTGCTTTCCTTATCTCTTTTTTAACATTTCTAACCAGTTGTACGAATTCCTGTTCTAAAGTGACCTCGCCATTTTTAATCCTTTTGTACCAAGCTCTCTTTTTACCTATAAGGTTCTTCAAATTCTTTGTTATCCACTTTGGGTCATTAGTATACGATCTATTCAATTTGTATGGTATACTACGTTCCTGTGCTTTGTTTAGAATATTCTTAAATAAGTTATATATTGAATCCACATCGAAATCCCCATTTAAGTCACCTATCGCTGAAGTCACCTAACTTGAAGTGATAGTGAGTCCTCCTCCGAATTAATTTCCCTACCGATTTTCGTATCATCGGCAAATTTGCAAATGTTGCTACTCAAACCTGAATCTAAATCATTTATATATATTATAAACAACAGAGGTCCCAGGACAGAGCCTTGAGGCACTCCACTTACAACATTTTCCCACTCTGACTTGATTCCATTTATACTAACTCTCTGTTTCCTTTGGTATAGCCATGCCCTAATCCAGCTTAATATAGCACCCCCAATACCATGAGACTCTATTTTTTTAATCAGTCTTTCATGTGGCACTGTATCAAAAGCTTTGCTAAAGTCAAGGTATACAACATCGCAATCCTTACCACTATCAACTGCCTCAACAATGCTAGAATAAAAAGATAACAAATTTGTTAAACATGAACGGCCATTTATAAAACCATGTTGCGACTCAATTATTAATTTATGTTTTTCAAGATGAAGACGAATTTTATTTGCTATTATAGATTCGAGTAACTTTCCCACAATAGACGTTAGGCTAATTGGTCGATAGTTAGACGCAAGTGATCTATCTCCTTTCTTAAAAACTGGTATCACATTAGCAGACTTTGATAAAGCCGCCTTCAAACGCCATAGCAACTTCAAATTCATTTGACGTTTTGGAGGACGAGTGCTGTGGAGAGACTGTGGATCGCGCAAAAGGGAAAGAAACGAAGAGAAAGGAAGCGCAGGCCCCTCAGAAAGTAAAGGAAGTACCTAAGCAAACATTAGTTGTGGGAGATTCCCAGATAAGGTATTTGGATAGAACGTTTTGTGCTAGAGATAGGGGGAACAGGTTAAGGGTTTGCTATCCCGGAGCTGGCATTGGTGATATTATAAACAACATGAATGATATTATGGCTGGTAATGGGAACAATCCCATTATTTGCATTAGCGTGGGAGGAAATGATGTTGGTCGAGTCAGGAGTGAGGAACTGATTCAGAGGTATAAAACAGCCATAGAGTTAGTTAGGAGCAAGGGAGGAATCCCGATCATATGTGGCATTCTTCCAAGAAAGGGAGTGGGAAATGAATGGATATCGAGGGCACTTGGTGTCAATTGCCGGCTGGAAAGATACTGCAAATCAAATGCAATATCTTTCATTGACAACTGGGAACACTTCTATGGAAGAAATGAAATGTATGCTCGTGATGGGGTGCATCTATCGAGAGCTGGGGTTGTTGCTGTTACGAACTCGCTAGAAGAAGTGGTTAGAGGTGTTTGTTTGGGTTTAAACTGTTAGTAGATAGAGGTATGGGAATTGATTTGGAGGAAGGAGGTAATAAAAGTATGTGTTTGTGGGAGAAAGGAATTGGCAAAACGATCAGGGAAAGAGAAGGTCCGCAAAATAACAATTCACTTAGGGTATATTACACTAACAGTAGAAGTCTAAGAAATAAAATTAACGAATTAAATGCTCTTGTCTGCACAGAAAAAATAGATATTATTGCACTTACCGAAACGTGGATGAATGTAGAAAATAGAGAACTATTAGCTGAATATCAAATATATGGATTTAAACTATTTCACACAGATAGATATATTAGACGAGGAGGTGGAGTAGCCATATATGTTAGGGACAATTTGAAATGTAGTCTCAAAGAGGGAATCAAAACAGAGCCACACACAGAAACTATTTGGATTGAATTAAACGAAAAAGCTAATAATATTATAATAGGAGTAATATATAGGCCACCAAATTTAGACAGAATGGAAGCAAAGCATCTATGGGATGAAATATCTAGAGCATCTAGATCTAACAGTATTTATGTCATGGGTGACTTTAATTTTAGCGGAATAAACTGGTTGAACAAAACAGGGAATAGTGAAGCAGAAGATTTTCTAGAATTAATTGACGATTGCTTTCTTACGCAACACATTAAGGAACCAACACGGGAAAATAATATTTTAGATTTAGTGTTAACTAACAGGGAAACGCAAATTAATGACATCGAAATAGGGAGTGAGCTAGGGAGCAGTGATCACAAAGAAATCAGATTTAGCATAGAATGGAATAGACCAGTAGGAGAAAATTCTGTTAAAGTGCCAGATTTTCGAAAAGCTGATTTTAATAGCCTAAGAAATTTTTTGGGTCAAATTGATTGGAAAGGCTTGGGTATGGGGTGTGGGCAGGTCTTGGAGCGAGACATGAACCCAGCGATAGGTGACTTAAATGGGGATTTCGATGTGGATTCAATATATAACTTATTTAAGAATATTCTAAACAAAGCACAGGAACGTAGTATACCATACAAATTGAATAGATCGTATACTAATGACCCAAAGTGGATAACAAAGAATTTGAAGAACCTTATAGGTAAAAAGAGAGCTTGGTACAAAAGGATTAAAAATGGGGAGGTCACTTTAGAACAGGAATTCGTACAACTGGTTAGAAATGTTAAAAAAGAGATAAGGAAAGCAAAAAGAAACTATGAAGTTCGCATAGCAGGGCAAGCAAAGACAAATCCTAAAGGGTTTTTTCAGTTATATCGTACTAAGACTAGGGAAAGGATAGGTCCATTAAAAACTGAGACAGGTCAAATAACAGATAGTGATGAAGAGATGAGTAGTATTTTTAATAAATATTTTGTATCTGTATTTACTAAAGATGAACTTAACAATATGCCTTCAGCCGAACAAGTCTATGTGGGTGGGGACGAGGACAGGTTGACGAGTTTAGCAGTTACCAGGGAGGATGTTCTTAAACAAATAGTAAAACTCAAACCAAACAAATCCCCAGGGCCGGATGAAGTGTTTGCTAGGGTGCTTAAAGAATGCAAAGAGGAGCTTTGTGACCCACTGTCAATCATATTTAATAAATCAATAGAGTCAGGCAGAGTGCCAGAGTTTTGGAAAGTTGCTAATGTGATACCAGTTTTTAAGAAAGGAGATAGATCACTTGCGTCTAACTATCGACCAATTAGCCTAACGTCTATTGTGGGAAAGTTACTCGAATCTATAATAGCAAATAAAATTCGTCTTCATCTTGAAAAACATAAATTAATAATTGAGTCGCAACATGGTTTTATAAATGGCCGTTCATGTTTAACAAATTTGTTATCTTTTTATTCTAGCATTGTTGAGGCAGTTGATAGTGGTAAGGATTGCGATGTTGTATACCTTGACTTTAGCAAAGCTTTTGATACAGTGCCACATGAAAGACTGATTAAAAAAATAGAGTCTCATGGTATTGGGGGTGCTATATTAAGCTGGATTAGGGCATGGCTATACCAAAGGAAACAGAGAGTTAGTATAAATGGAATCAAGTCAGAGTGGGAAAATGTTGTAAGTGGAGTGCCTCAAGGCTCTGTCCTGGGACCTCTGTTGTTTATAATATATATAAATGATTTAGATTCAGGTTTGAGTAGCAACATTTGCAAGTTTGCCGATGATACGAAAATCGGTAGGGAAATTAATTCGGAGGAGGACTCACTATCACTTCAAGTTGATCTAGATAGGGTTTTGAAATGGTCAAAGGATTGGCAGATGCAGTTTAATGCTGATAAATGTAAAGTTCTGAGGTTAGGTAATGATGATAGAGTTACAAGATACGAGCTAGATGGTGTTGTGATTGCGAAGTCGGATTGCGAAAGGGATCTGGGAGTTATGATTAGTAAGAATTTAAAACAAAAGGATCAATGCATAAATGTTCGTAATAAGGCAAATCGGACACTTGGATTTATTAATCGCAGCGTTAGTAACAAGACACCTGGTGTGGTTCTCAAGCTATATCTTGCTCTAGTTAGGCCCCATTTAGATTATGCAGTTCAGTTTTGGTCGCCATATTATAGAATGGATATAAATTCACTTGAACGTGTCCAGCGTAGGATGACTAAGTTAATTCCCCAAATTAGAAATCTTTCATATGAAGAAAGATTAACAAAGCTTAAGTTGCATTCACTGGAAAGGCGAAGAGTTAGGGGTGACATGATAGAGGTTTACAAGTGGATGAATGGACATAACCGGGGGGATATTAATAGGGTATTAAAAGTATCAACACAGGACAGAACACGAAACAATGGATATAAATTGGATAAGTTTAGATTTAGGAAAGACTTGGGTAAATACTGGTTCAGTAACAGGGTTGTTGATTTGTGGAACCAATTGCCGCGTAACATTGTGGAGGTGGGGTCCCTCGATTGTTTCAAGCACGGGTTGGACAAGTATATGAGTGGGATTGGGTGGTTATAGAATAGGAGCTGCCTCGTATGGGCCAATAGGCCTTCTGCAGTTACCTTTGTTCTTATGTTCTTATTAGCAACTTTCCAAAACTCTGGCACTCTGCCTGACTCTATTGATTTATTAAATATGGTTGACAGTGGGTCACAAAGCTCCTCTTTGCATTCTTTAAGCACCCTGGCAAACACTTCATCCGGCCCTGGGGATTTGTTTGGTTTGAGTTTTACTATTTGTTTAAGAACATCCTCCCTGGTAACTGCTAAACTCGTCAACCTGTCCTCGTCCCCACCCACATAGACTTGTTCGGCTGAAGGCATATTGTTAAGTTCCTCTTTAGTAAATACAGATACAAAATATTTATTAAAAATACTACTCATCTCTTCATCACTATCTGTTATTTGACCTGTCTCAGTTTTTAATGGACCTATCCTTTCCCTAGTCTTAGTACGATATAACTGAAAAAACCCTTTAGGATTTGTCTTTGCTTGCCCTGCTATGCGAACTTCATAGTTTCTTTTTGCTTTCCTTATCTCTTTTTTAACATTTCTAACCAGTTGTACGAATTCCTGTTCTAAAGTGACCTCCCCATTTTTAATCCTTTTGTACCAAGCTCTCTTTTTACCTATAAGGTTCTTCAAATTCTTTGTTATCCACTTTGGGTCATTAGTATTCGATCTATTCAATTTGTATGGTATACTACGTTCCTGTGCTTTGTTTAGAATATTCTTAAATAAGTTATATATTGAATCCACATCGAAATCCCCATTTAAGTCACCTATCGCTGGGTTCATGTCTCGCTCCAAGACCGGCCCACACCCCATACCCAAGACTTTCCAATCAATTTGACCCAAAAAATTTCTTAGGCTATTAAAATCAGCTTTTCAAAAATCTGGCACTTTAACAGAATTTTCTCCTACTGGTCTATTCCATTCTATGCTAAATCTGATTTCTTTGTGATCACTGCTCCCTAGCTCACTCCCTATTTCGATGTCATTAATTTGCGTTTCCCTGTTAGTTAACACTAAATCTAAAATATTATTTTCCCGTGTTGGTTCCTTAATGTGTTGCGTAAGAAAGCAATCGTCAATTAATTCTAGAAAATCTTCTGCTTCACTATTCCCTGTTTTGTTCAACCAGTTTATTCCGCTAAAATTAAAGTCACCCATGACATAAATACTGTTAGATCTAGATGCTCTAGATATTTCATCCCATAGATGCTTTGCTTCCATTCTGTCTAAATTTGGTGGCCTATATATTACTCCTATTATAATATTATTAGCTTTTTCGTTTAATTCAATCCAAATAGTTTCTGTGTGTGGCTCTGTTTTGATTCCCTCTTTGAGACTACATTTCAAATTGTCCCTAACATATATGGCTACTCCACCTCCTCGTCTAATATATCTATCTGTGTGAAATAGTTTAAATCCATATATTTGATATTCAGCTAATAGTTCTCTATTTTCTACATTCATCCACGTTTCGGTAAGTGCAATAATATCTATTTTTTCTGTGCAGACAAGAGCATTTAATTCGTTAATTTTATTTCTTAGACTTCTACTGTTAGTGTAATATACCCTAAGTGAATTGTTATTTTGCGGACCTTCTCTTTCCCTGATCGTTTTGCCAATTCCTTTCTCCCACAAACACATACTTTTATTACCTCCTTCCTCCAAATCAATTCCCATACCTCTATCTACTAACAGTTTAAACCCAAACAAACACCTCTAACCACTTCTTCTAACGAGTTCGCAACAGCAACAACCCCAGCTCTCGATAGATGCACCCCATCACGAGCATACATTTCATTTCTTCCATAGAAGTGTTCCCAGTTGTCTATGAAAGATATTGCATTTGATTTGCAATATCTTTCCAGCCGGCAATTGACACCAAGTGCCCTCGATATCCATTCATTTCCCACTCCCTTTCTTGGAAGAATGCCACATATGATCGGGATTCCTCCCTTGCTCCTAACTAACTCTATGGCTGTTTTATACCTCTGAATCAGTTCCTCACTCCTAACTCGACCAACATCATTTCCTCCCACGCTAATGCAAATAATGGGATTGTTCCCATTACCAGCCATAATATCATTCATGTTGTTTATAATATCACCAATGCCAGCTCCGGGATAGCAAACCCTTAACCTGTTCCCCCTATCTCTAGCACAAAACGTTCTATCCAAATACCTTATCTGGGAATCTCCCACAACTAATGTTTGCTTAGGTACTTCCTTTACTTTCTGAGGGGCCTGCGCTTCCTTTCTCTTCGTTGCTTTCCCTTTTGCGCGTTCCACAGTCTCTCCACAGCACTCGTCCTCCAAAACGTCAAATGAATTAGAAGTTGCTATGGCGTTTGAAGGCGGCTTTATCAAAGTCTTCTTAAGGCCCCTGTCTTTCACAACTCTCCAAGACGAGGTCCCTTTACTGCTGGTCTCCTCCTTCGTTACTTCTCGTTGTTTTTTGAGCTGACGCACCTCCTCCCGCAGAAAGTCCAACTCTGTCCTCAGGGCTCCCACTAGAGTCACCAGGTCCTTAACTACAACTTCCATATTGCAATTTGATGTTTTGGAGGACAGAGTGCTGTGGTGAGACTGCGGATCGCGCAAAAGGGAAAGCAACGAAGAACAAGGAAGCGCAGGCCCCTCAGAGAGTAAAGGAAGTACCTAAGCAAACCTTAGTTGTGGGAGATTCCCAGATAAGATATTTGGATAGAACGTTTATCTGAGGTTAGGTAATGATGATAGAGTTACAAGATACGAGCTAGATGGTGTTGTGATTGCGAAGTCGGATTGCGAAAGGGATCTGGGAGTTATGATTAGTAAGAATTTAAAATCTCCTTTTTTAAAAGGAGAAAATTTTATTTTTATTTTTTAAAAAATAAAAGTGATCTATCTCCTTTTTTTAAGAAAGGAGATAGATCACTTGCGTCTAACTATCGACCAATTAGCCTAACGTCTATTGTGGGAAAGTTACTCGAATCTATAATAGCAAATAAAATTCGTCTTCATCTTGAAAAACATAAATTAATAATTGAGTCGCAACATGGTTTTATAAATGGCCGTTCATGTTTAACAAATTTGTTATCTTTTTATTCTAGCATTGTTGAGGCAGTTGATAGTGGTAAGGATTGCGATGTTGTATACCTTGACTTTAGCAAAGCTTTTGATACAGTGCCACATGAAAGACTGATTAAAAAAATAGAGTCTCATGGTATTGGGGGTGCTATATTAAGCTGGATTAGGGCATGGCTATACCAAAGGAAACAGAGAGTTAGTATAAATGGAATCAAGTCAGAGTGGGAAAATGTTGTAAGTGGAGTGCCTCAAGGCTCTGTCCTGGGACCTCTGTTGTTTATAATATATATAAATGATTTAGATTCAGGTTTGAGTAGCAACATTTGCAAATTTGCCGATGATACGAAAATCGGTAGGGAAATTAATTCGGAGGAGGACTCACTATCACTTCAAGTTGATCTAGATAGGGTTTTGAAATGGTCAAAGGATTGGCAGATGCAGTTTAATGCTGATAAATGTAAAGTTCTGAGGTTAGGTAATGATGATAGAGTTACAAGATACGAGCTAGATGGTGTTGTGATTGCGAAGTCGGATTGCGAAAGGGATCTGGGAGTTATGATTAGTAAGAATTTAAAACAAAAGGATCAATGCATAAATGTTCGTAATAAGGCAAATCGGACACTTGGATTTATTAATCGCAGCGTTAGTAACAAGACACCTGGTGTGGTTCTCAAGCTATATCTTGCTCTAGTTAGGCCCCATTTAGATTATGCAGTTCAGTTTTGGTCGCCATATTATAGAATGGATATAAATTCACTTGAACGTGTCCAGCGTAGGATGACTAAGTTAATTCCCCAAATTAGAAATCTTTCATATGAAGAAAGATTAACAAAGCTTAAGTTGCATTCACTGGAAAGGCGAAGAGTTAGGGGTGACATGATAGAGGTTTACAAGTGGATGAATGGACATAACCGGGGGGATATTAATAGGGTATTAAAAGTATCAACACAGGACAGAACACGAAACAATGGATATAAATTGGATAAGTTTAGATTTAGGAAAGACTTGGGTAAATACTGGTTCAGTAACAGGGTTGTTGATTTGTGGAACCAATTGCCGCGTAACATTGTGGAGGTGGGGTCCCTCGATTGTTTCAAGCACGGGTTGGACAAGTATATGAGTGGGATTGGGTGGTTATAGAATAGGAGCTGCCTCGTATGGGCCAATAGGCCTTCTGCAGTTACCTTTGTTCTTATGTTCTTATGTTCTTAGATTCAGGTTTGAGTAGCAACATTTGCAAATTTGCCGATGATACGAAAATCGGTAGGGAAATTAATTCGGAGGAGGACTCACTATCACTTCAAGTTGATCTAGATAGGGTTTTGAAATGGTCAAAGGATTGGCAGATGCAGTTTAATGCTGATAAATGTAAAGTTCTGAGGTTAGGTAATGATGATAGAGTTACAAGATACGAGCTAGATGGTGTTGTGATTGCGAAGTCGGATTGCGAAAGGGATCTGGGAGTTATGATTAGTAAGAATTTAAAACAAAAGGATCAATGCATAAATGTTCGTAATAAGGCAAATCGGACACTTGGATTTATTAATCGCAGCGTTAGTAACAAGACACCTGGTGTGGTTCTCAAGCTATATCTTGCTCTAGTTAGGCCCCATTTAGATTATGCAGTTCAGTTTTGGTCGCCATATTATAGAATGGATATAAATTCACTTGAACGTGTCCAGCGTAGGATGACTAAGTTAATTCCCCAAATTAGAAATCTTTCATATGAAGAAAGATTAACAAAGCTTAAGTTGCATTCACTGGAAAGGCGAAGAGTTAGGGGTGACATGATAGAGGTTTACAAGTGGATGAATGGACATAACCGGGGGGATATTAATAGGGTATTAAAAGTATCAACACAGGACAGAACACGAAACAATGGATATAAATTGGACAAGTTTAGATTTAGGAAAGACTTGGGTAAATACTGGTTCAGTAACAGGGTTGTTGATTTGTGGAACCAATTGCCGCGTAACATTGTGGAGGTGGGGTCCCTCGATTGTTTCAAGCACGGGTTGGACAAGTATATGAGTGGGATTGGGTGGTTATAGAATAGGAGCTGCCTCGTATGGGCCAATAGGCCTTCTGCAGTTACCTTTGTTCTTATGTTCTTATGTTAAAACAAAAGGATCAATGCATAAATGTTCGTAATAAGGCAAATCGGACACTTGGATTTATTAATCGCAGCGTTAGTAACAAGACACCTGGTGTGGTTCTCAAGCTATATCTTGCTCTAGTTAGGCCCCATTTAGATTATGCAGTTCAGTTTTGGTCGCCATATTATAGAATGGATATAAATTCACTTGAACGTGTCCAGCGTAGGATGACTAAGTTAATTCCCCAAATTAGAAATCTTTCATATGAAGAAAGATTAACAAAGCTTAAGTTGCATTCACTGGAAAGGCGAAGAGTTAGGGGTGACATGATAGAGGTTTACAAGTGGATGAATGGACATAACCGGGGGGATATTAATAGGGTATTAAAAGTATCAACACAGGACAGAACACGAAACAATGGATATAAATTGGATAAGTTTAGATTTAGGAAAGACTTGGGTAAATACTGGTTCAGTAACAGGGTTGTTGATTTGTGGAACCAATTGCCGCGTAACATTGTGGAGGTGGGGTCCCTCGATTGTTTCAAGCACGGGTTGGACAAGTATATGAGTGGGATTGGGTGGTTATAGAATAGGAGCTGCCTCGTATGGGCCAATAGGCCTTCTGCAGTTACCTTTGTTCTTATGTTCTTATGTTCTTATGTTTTGTGCTAGAGATAGGGGGAACAGGTTAAGGGTTTGCTATCCCGGAGCTGGCATTGGTGATATTATAAACAACATGAATGATATTATGGCTGGAAATGGAAACAATCCCATTATTTGCATTAGCGTGAGAGGAAATGATGTTGGTCGAGTTAGGAGTGAGGAACTGATTCAGAGGTATAAAACAGCCATAGAATTAGTTAGGAGCAAGGGAGGAATCCCGATCATATGTAGCATTCTTCCAAGAAAGGGAATGGGAAATGAATGGTTGTCGAGGGCACTTGGTGTCAATTACCGGCTGGAAAGATATTGCAAATCAAATGCAATATCTTTCATAGACAACTGGGAACACTTCTATGGAAGAAATGAAATGTATGCTCGTGATGGGGTGCATCTATCGAGAGCTGGGGTTGTTACTGTTGCGAACTCGTTGGAAGAAGTGGTTAGAGGCGTTTGGGTTTAAACTGTTAGTAGATAGAGGTATGGGAATTGATTTGGAGGAAGGAGGTAATAAAAGTATGTGTTTGTGGGAGAAAGGAATTGGCAAAATGATCAGGGAAAGAGAAGGGCCTCAAAATAACAATTCAATTAGGGTATATTACACTAACAGTAGAAGTCTAAGAAATAAAATTAACGAATTAAATGCTCTTGTCTGCACAGAAAAAAATAGATATTATTGCACTTACCGAAACGTGGATGAATGTAGAAAATAGAGAACTATTAGCTGAATATCAAATAAATGGATTTAAACTATTTCACACAGATAGATATATTAGACGAGGAGGTGGAGTAGCCATATATGTTAGGGACAATTTGAAATGTAGTCTCAAAGAGGGAATCAAAACTGAGCCACACACAGAAACTATTTGGATAGAATTAAACGAAAAATCTAATAATATTATAATAGGAGTTATATATAGGCCACCAAATTTAGACAGAATGGAAGCAAAGCACCTATGGGATGAAAGATCTAGAACATCTAGATCTAACAGTATTTATGTCATGGGTGACTTTAATTTTAGTGGAATAAACTGGTTGAACAAAACAGGGAATAGTGAAGCAGAAGATTTTCTAGAATTAATTGACGATTGTTTTCTTACGCAACACATTAAGGAACCAACACGGGAAAATAATATTTTAGATTTAGTGTTAACTAACAGGGAAACACAAATTAATGACATCGAAATAGGGAGTGAGCTAGGGAACAGTGATCACAAAGAAATCAGATTTAGCATGGAATGGAATAGACCAGTAGGAGAAAATTCTGTTAAAGTGCCAGATTTTGGAAAAGCTGATTTTAATAGCCTAAGAATTTTTTTGGGTCAAATAAGGAACCAACACGGGAAAATAATATTTTAGATTTAGTGTTAACTAACAGGGAAACGCAAATTAATGACATCGAAATAGGGAGTGAGCTAGGGAGCAGTGATCACAAAGAAATCAGATTTAGCATAGAATGGAATAGACCAGTAGGAGAAAATTCTGTTAAAGTGCCAGATTTTCGAAAAGCTGATTTTAATAGCCTAAGAAATTTTTTGGGTCAAATTGATTGGAAAGGCTTGGGTATGGGGTGTGGGCCGGTCTTGGAGCGAGACATGAACCCAGCGTTAGGTGACTTAAATGGGGATTTCGATGTGGATTCAATATATAACTTATTTAAGAATATTCTAAACAAAGCACAGGAACGTAGTATACCATACAAATTGAATAGATCGTATACTAATGACCCAAAGTGGATAACAAAGAATTTGAAGAACCTTATAGGTAAAAAGAGAGCTTGGTACAAAAGGATTAAAAATGGGGAGGTCACTTTAGAACAGGAATTCGTACAACTGGTTAGAAATGTTAAAAAAGAGATAAGGAAAGCAAAAAGAAACTATGAAGTTCGCATAGCAGGGCAAGCAAAGACAAATCCTAAAGGGTTTTTTCAGTTATATCGTACTAAGACTAGGGAAAGGATAGGTCCATTAAAAACTGAGACAGGTCAAATAACAGATAGTGATGAAGAGATGAGTAGTATTTTTAATAAATATTTTGTATCTGTATTTACTAAAGAGGAACTTAACAATATGCCTTCAGCCGAACAAGTCTATGTGGGTGGGGACGAGGACAGGTTGACGAGTTTAGCAGTTACCAGGGAGGATGTTCTTAAACAAATAGTAAAACTCAAACCAAACAAATCCCCAGGGCCGGATGAAGTGTTTGCTAGGGTGCTTAAAGAATGCAAAGAGGAGCTTTGTGACCCACTGTCAACCATATTTAATAAATCAATAGAGTCAGGCAGAGTGCCAGAGTTTTGGAAAGTTGCTAATGTGATACCAGTTTTTAAGAAAGGAGATAGATCACTTGCGTCTAACTATCGACCAATTAGCCTAACGTCTATTGTGGGAAAGTTACTCGAATCTATAATAGCAAATAAAATTCGTCTTCATCTTGAAAAACATAAATTAATAATTGAGTCGCAACATGGTTTTATAAATGGCCGTTCATGTTTAACAAATTTGTTATCTTTTTATTCTAGCATTGTTGAGGCAGTTGATAGTGGTAAGGATTGCGATGTTGTATACCTTGACTTTAGCAAAGCTTTTGATACAGTGCCACATGAAAGACTGATTAAAAAAATAGAGTCTCATGGTATTGGGGGTGCTATATTAAGCTGGATTAGGGCATGGCTATACCAAAGGAAACAGAGAGTTAGTATAAATGGAATCAAGTCAGAGTGGGAAAATGTTGTAAGTGGAGTGCCTCAAGGCTCTGTCCTGGGACCTCTGTTGTTTATAATATATATAAATGATTTAGATTCAGGTTTGAGTAGCAACATTTGCAAATTTGCCGATGATACGAAAATCGGTAGGGAAATTAATTCGGAGGAGGACTCACTATCACTTCAAGTTGATCTAGATAGGGTTTTGAAATGGTCAAAGGATTGGCAGATGCAGTTTAATGCTGATAAATGTAAAGTTCTGAGGTTAGGTAATGATGATAGAGTTACAAGATACGAGCTAGATGGTGTTGTGATTGCGAAGTCGGATTGCGAAAGGGATCTGGGAGTTATGATTAGTAAGAATTTAAAACAAAAGGATCAATGCATAAATGTTCGTAATAAGGCAAATCGGACACTTGGATTTATTAATCGCAGCGTTAGTAACAAGACACCTGGTGTGGTTCTCAAGCTATATCTTGCTCTAGTTAGGCCCCATTTAGATTATGCAGTTCAGTTTTGGTCACCATATTATAGAATGGATATAAATTCACTTGAACGTGTCCAGCGTAGGATGACTAAGTTAATTCCCCAAATTAGAAATCTTTCATATGAAGAAAGATTAACAAAGCTTAAGTTGCATTCACTGGAAAGGCGAAGAGTTAGGGGTGACATGATAGAGGTTTACAAGTGGATGAATGGACATAACCGGGGGGATATCAATAGGGTATTAAAAGTATCAACACAGGACAGAACACGAAACAATGGATATAAATTGGATAAGTTTAGATTTAGGAAAGACTTGGGTAAATACTGGTTCAGTAACAGGGTTGTTGATTTGTGGAACCAATTGCCGCGTAACATTGTGGAGGTGGGGTCCCTCGATTGTTTCAAGCACGGGTTGGACAAGTATATGAGTGGGATTGGGTGGTTATAGAATAGGAGCTGCCTCGTATGGGCCAATAGGCCTTCTGCAGTTACCTTTGTTCTTATGTTCTTATGTTCTTAAATTGATTGGAAAGTCTTGGGTATGGGGTGTGGGCCTGTCTTGGAGCGAGACATGAACCCAGCGATAGGTGACTTAAATGGGGATTTCGATGTGGATTCAATATATAACTTATTTAAGAATATTCTAAACAAAGCACAGGAACGTAGTATACCATACAAATTGAATAAATCGAATACTAATGACCCAAAGTGGATAACATAGAATTTGAAGAACCTTATAGGTAAAAAGAGAGCTTGGTACAAAAGGATTAAAAAAGGGGAGGTCACTTTAGAACAGGAATTCGTACAGCTGGTTAGAAATGTTAAAAAAGAGATAAGGAAAGCAAAAAGAAACTATGAAGTTCGCATAGCAGGGCAAGCAAAGACAAATCCTAAAGGGTTTTTTCAGTTACATCGTACTAAGACTAGGGAAAGGATAGGTCCATTTAAAACTGAGACAGGTCAAATAACAGATAGTGATGAAGAGATGAGTAGTATTTTTAATAAATATTTTGTATCTGTACTTACTAAAGAGGAACTTAACAATATGCCTTCAGCCGAACAAGTCTATGTGGGTGGGAACGAGGACAGGTTGATGAGTTTAGCAGTTACCAGGGAGGATGTTCTTAAACAAATAGTAAAACTCAAACCAAACAAATCCCCAGGGCCGGATGAAGTGTTTGCTAGGGTGCTTAAAGAATGCAAAGAGGAGCTTTGTGACCCACTGTCAACCATATTTAATAAATCAATAGAGTCAAGCAGAGTGCCAGAGTTTTGGATAGTTGCTAATGTGATACCAGTTTTTAAGAAAGGAGATTGATCACTTGCGTCTAACTATCGACCAATTAGCCTAACGTCTATTGTGGGAAAGTTACTCGAATCTATAATAGCAAATAAAATTCGTCTTCATCTTGAAAAACATAAATTAATAATTGAGCCGCAACATGGTTTTATAAATGGCCGTTCATGTTTAACAAATTTGTTATCTTTTTATTCTAGCATAGTTGAGGCAATTGATAGTGGTAAGGATTGTGATGTTGTGTACCTTGACTTTAGCAAAGCTTTTGATACAGTGCCACATGAAAGACTGATTAAAAAGATAGAGTCTCATGGTATTGGGGGTGCTATATTAAGCTGGATTAGGGCATGGCTATACCAAAGGAAACAGAGAGTTAGTATAAATGGAATCAAGTCAGAGTGGGAAAATGTTGTAAGTGGAGTGCCTCAAGGCTCTGTCCTGGGACCTCTGTTGTTTATAATATATATAAATGATTTAGATTCAGGTTTGAGTAGCAACATTTGCAAATTTGCTGATGATACGAAAATCGGTAGGGAAATTAATTCGGAGGAGGACTCACTATCACTTCAAGTTGATCTAGATAGGGTTTTGAAATGGTCAAAGGATTGGCAGATGCAGTTTAATGCTGATAAATGTAAAGTTCTGAGGTTAGGTAATTATGATAGAGTTACAAGATACGAGCTAGATGGTGTTGAGATTGCAAAGTCGGATTGTGAAAGGGATCTGGGAGTTATAAATAGTAAGAATTTAAAACAAAAGGATCAATGCATAAATGTTCGTAATAAGGCAAATCGGACACTTGGATTTATTAATCGCAGCGTTAGTAACAAGACACCTGGTGTGGTTCTCAAGCTATATCTTGCTCTAGTTAGGCCCCATTTAGATTATGCAGTTCAGTTTTGGTCGCCATATTATAGAATGGATATAAATTCACTTGAACGTGTCCAGCGTAGGATGACTAAGTTAATTCCCCAAATTAGAAATCTTTCATATGAAGAAAGATTAACAAAGCTTAAGTTGCATTCACTGGAAAGGCGAAGAGTTAGGGGCGACATGATAGAGGTTTACAAGTGGGTGAATGGACATAACAAGGGGGATATTAATAGGGTATTAAAAGTATCAACACAGGACAGAACACGAAACAATGGGTATAAATTGGATAAGTTTAGATTTAGGAAAGACTTGGGTAAATACTGGTTCAGTAACAGGGTTGTAGATTTGTGGAACCAATTGCCGCGTAATGTGGTGGAGGTGGGGTCCCTCGATTGTTTCAAGCGCGGTTTGGACAAGTATATGAGTGGGATTGGGTGGTTATAAATAGGAGCTGCCTCGTATGGGCCAATAGGCCTTCTGCAGTTACCTTTGTTCTTATGTTCTTATGTTCTTAAGAAAGATTAACAAAGCTTAAGTTGCATTCACTGGAAAGGCGAAGAGTTAGGGGTGACATGATAGAGGTTTACAAGTGATTGATTGATAAAGATTTAGCCACCCAAGAGGTGGCACGGGCATGAATAGCCCGTAAGTGGTACAATTATTTTTTCTCAGTATTCTGAGGTTGCTTTTAACCATCAAGCTGTTATCGCGGGGGAGGATACTGCTTCACAGTCTTTATGAGGGTGTCCAACTGCTGGACACCTTTGTTGACCAGGAGAGTGGCTGTGTTGATGGCTTCAGGGTGGCCACTGCATGATTCAGGAACTCTTAAAGCTCTTCTAAGGTCATTGGTTGCTTCACATTCCAGTAGATAGTGAAGTAATGGCTTTTCTGTGACAGTTTGGCAGAAGATGCACTCTCTCTGTCGGGGTTCACCAATCTCCCAGTTGCATCTGTAACCTAGACGTAGTCTATATAACCTAACTGCTATTTCCCTGTGGATTCCTTTTGGGATATTTAACCTTTCTAATTTGGTAGCCTGTAGATACCATGTTGCAGATGGCGAACCTTCAGCTATTCTCTGGTGCAGGTAGGCTTTGTTGAGATGTGAGAGTTTTTTGGTGATGATGTTTTTTATGTTCTCTAGGCTGGGTTGAATTGTTTTATGTATCACTGGATGACGAGTTGCCAATTTAGCAATTTCATCAGCTTTTTCATTTAATGGGATTCCAATATTGGATGGGATCCAGTTTAAAGTTATGTTGAGTCCTTTGCCTTTAGCGACTGCTCCAAGATACAAGATGGTGGTAATTATTTCCACATTATCTTTCCACTGTTTTTGTCCTAGTATTTGAAGTGCAGCTTTTGAGTCTGTGTGTATGATTGCATTTTGAGTGTTTTGTGCAATCACATATGCGAATGCCTGTTGTATGGCAAACAGCTCAGTTTGGGTTGATGATACTAGTCCTCCCAGTCTCCAATATGCCTGTACGCTGGTCGTGCAAAGAGCTGCGCCAGCACTCTCATTTTCTGTGTCCACCGGTCCGTCTGTGAAGATGTGGGTGGCTCCTGCTACTGCTATGCTATACATTTGCTCTTCTATTATGCGCTTTAGGATTGTCGGATCATAGGCAGCCTTTTTCATTGGGAGACTTTCTATTACTATTTTGAAAGTAGGCTCTTCCCACGGCGCGGAAGGAGTGTAATTTGGGTGTGGATGATCACCCTCTCTATCAAGAATCATGCTTTTTAAATGGAGTCTGTTTAGGACTTTTCCTGCTCTTGCAACCCAAGAGTTTCCATTGTTTTGGCCTAGTCCAACCACCAAGGCCTGCCGTACTGGGATTGGATCAGAAGAAATAATTATCTTACTAATAATTGTAGCTGTCTTTTGTGATATTCTTTCTTGTAGAGAGGGCAAACCAGTCTCCAGTCTAAGAGTTTCAAGCCTGGTCCACATGGGGGCTCCCAGTGCAGCTCTCATAGCATTATTTTGGGCAACTTCAAGCTTTTTCCACTGTTGGTGTGATAGATTTGTGAGTGCAGGTGCGGCATAATCGATCAATGATCTGACTGCCTGTACATAGTATGTGCGAAGGACTTGCAGATTGGCTCCTCCAGAAAGGGAGGTTAGCGACCTGAGGATTGCCGTCCGGGCCGCAGTTCGCTCTCTCAAGTAAGTGACCTCAGCATTAAAATTCATGTGTGTGTCCAGGATGATTCCTAGATACTGATAGGTGTCGACCCATTCTATTGGTTGACCCTGTACTGTGAGTTGAATGTTGGGCTTCGCTATTTTTATGGGCATGGCCTTTGACTTTGAGGGGTTGAGTTTGATCCCAATCTGTTTTGCCTCTTTACTGATGCAGTCTAAGCATTTGGGTGCAAGGCGCGCCGCATCTCTTCCTTTTATGATGATGACGATAAGAAGACTTTGATAAAGCCGCCTTCAAACGCCATAGCAACTTCAAATTCATTTGACGTTTTGGAGGACGAGTGCTGTGGAGAGACTGTGGATCGCGCAAAAGGGAAAGCAACGAAGAGAAAGGATGCGCAGGCCCCTCAGAAAGTAAAGGAAGTACCTAAGCAAACATTAGTTGTGGGAGATTCCCAGATAAGGTATTTGGATAGAACGTTTTGTGCTAGAGATAGGGGGAACAGGTTAAGGGTTTGCTATCCCGGAGCTGGCATTGGTGATATTATAAACAACATGAATGATATTATGGCTGGTAATGGGAACAATCCCATTATTTGCATTAGCGTGGGAGGAAATGATGTTGGTCGAGTCAGGAGTGAGGAACTGATTCAGAGGTATAAAACAGCCATAGAGTTAGTTAGGAGCAAGGGAGGAATCCCGATCATATGTGGCATTCTTCCAAGAAAGGGAGTGGGAAATGAATGGATATCGAGGGCACTTGGTGTCAATTGCCGGCTGGAAAGATATTGCAAATCAAATGCAATATCTTTCATAGACAACTGGGAACACTTCTATGGAAGAAATGAAATGTATGCTCGTGATGGGGTGCATCTATCGAGAGCTGGGGTTGTTGCTGTTGCGAACTCGCTAGAAGAAGTGGTTAGAGGTGTTTGTTTGGGTTTAAACTGTTAGTAGATAGAGGTATGGGAATTGATTTGGAGGAAGGAGGTAATAAAAGTATGTGTTTGTGGGAGAAAGGAATTGGCAAAACGATCAGGGAAAGAGAAGGTCCGCAAAATAACAATTCACTTAGGGTATATTACACTAACAGTAGAAGTCTAAGAAATAAAATTAACGAATTAAATGCTCTTGTCTGCACAGAAAAAATAGATATTATTGCACTTACCGAAACGTGGATGAATGTAGAAAATAGAGAACTATTAGCTGAATATCAAATATATGGATTTAAACTATTTCACACAGATAGATATATTAGACGAGGAGGTGGAGTAGCCATATATGTTAGGGACAATTTGAAATGTAGTCTCAAAGAGGGAATCAAAACTGAGCCACACACAGAAACTATTTGGATTGAATTAAACGAAAAAGCTAATAATATTATAATAGGAGTAATATATAGGCCACCAAATTTAGACAGAATGGAAGCAAAGCATCTATGGGATGAAATATCTAGAGCATCTAGATCTAACAGTATTTATGTCATGGGTGACTTTAATTTTAGCGGAATAAACTGGTTGAACAAAACAGGGAATAGTGAAGCAGAAGATTTTCTAGAATTAATTGACGATTGCTTTCTTACGCAACACATTAAGGAACCAACACGGGAAAATAATATTTTAGATTTAGTGTTAACTAACAGGGAAACGCAAATTAATGACATCGAAATAGGGAGTGAGCTAGGGAGCAGTGATCACAAAGAAATCAGATTTAGCATAGAATGGAATAGACCAGTAGGAGAAAATTCTGTTAAAGTGCCAGATTTTCGAAAAGCTGATTTTAATAGCCTAAGAAATTTTTTGGGTCAAATTGATTGGAAAGGCTTGGGTATGGGGTGTGGGCCGGTCATGGAGCGAGACATGAACCCAGCGATAGGTGACTTAAATGGGGATTTCGATGTGGATTCAATATATAACTTATTTAAGAATATTCTAAACAAAGCACAGGAACGTAGTATACCATACAAATTGAATAGATCGTATACTAATGACCCAAAGTGGATAACAAAGAATTTGAAGAACCTTATAGGTAAAAAGAGAGCTTGGTACAAAAGGATTAAAAATGGGGAGGTCACTTTAGAACAGGAATTCGTACAACTGGTTAGAAATGTTAAAAAAGAGATAAGGAAAGCAAAAAGAAACTATGAAGTTCGCATAGCAGGGCAAGCAAAGACAAATCCTAAAGGGTTTTTTCAGTTATATCGTACTAAGACTAGGGAAAGGATAGGTCCATTAAAAACTGAGACAGGTCAAATAACAGATAGTGATGAAGAGATGAGTAGTATTTTTAATAAATATTTTGTATCTGTATTTACTAAAGAGGAACTTAACAATATGCCTTCAGCCGAACAAGTCTATGTGGGTGGGGACGAGGACAGGTTGACGAGTTTAGCAGTTACCAGGGAGGATGTTCTTAAACAAATAGTAAAACTCAAACCAAACAAATCCCCAGGGCCGGATGAAGTGTTTGCTAGGGTGCTTAAAGAATGCAAAGAGGAGCTTTGTGACCCACTGTCAACCATATTTAATAAATCAATAGAGTCAGGCAGAGTGCCAGAGTTTTGGAAAGTTGCTAATGTGATACCAGTTTTTAAGAAAGGAGATAGATCACTTGCGTCTAACTATCGACCAATTAGCCTAACGTCTATTGTGGGAAAGTTACTCGAATCTATAATAGCAAATAAAATTCGTCTTCATCTTGAAAAACATAAATTAATAATTGAGTCGCAACATGGTTTTATAAATGGCCGTTCATGTTTAACAAATTTGTTATCTTTTTATTCTAGCATTGTTGAGGCAGTTGATAGTGGTAAGGATTGCGATGTTGTATACCTTGACTTTAGCAAAGCTTTTGATACAGTGCCACATGAAAGACTGATTAAAAAAATAGAGTCTCATGGTATTGGGGGTGCTATATTAAGCTGGATTAGGGCATGGCTATACCAAAGGAAACAGAGAGTTAGTATAAATGGAATCAAGTCAGAGTGGGAAAATGTTGTAAGTGGAGTGCCTCAAGGCTCTGTCCTGGGACCTCTGTTGTTTATAATATATATAAATGATTTAGATTCAGGTTTGAGTAGCAACATTTGCAAATTTGCCGATGATACGAAAATCGGTAGGGAAATTAATTCGGAGGAGGACTCACTATCACTTCAAGTTGATCTAGATAGGGTTTTGAAATGGTCAAAGGATTGGCAGATGCAGTTTAATGCTGATAAATGTAAAGTTCTGAGGTTAGGTAATGATGATAGAGTTACAAGATACGAGCTAGATGGTGTTGTGATTGCGAAGTCGGATTGCGAAAGGGATCTGGGAGTTATGATTAGTAAGAATTTAAAACAAAAGGATCAATGCATAAATGTTCGTAATAAGGCAAATCGGACACTTGGATTTATTAATCGCAGCGTTAGTAACAAGACACCTGGTGTGGTTCTCAAGCTATATCTTGCTCTAGTTAGGCCCCATTTAGATTATGCAGTTCAGTTTTGGTCGCCATATTATAGAATGGATATAAATTCACTTGAACGTGTCCAGCGTAGGATGACTAAGTTAATTCCCCAAATTAGAAATCTTTCATATGAAGAAAGATTAACAAAGCTTAAGTTGCATTCACTGGAAAGGCGAAGAGTTAGGGGTGACATGATAGAGGTTTACAAGTGGATGAATGGACATAACCGGGGGGATATTAATAGGGTATTAAAAGTATCAACACAGGACAGAACACGAAACAATGGATATAAATTGGATAAGTTTAGATTTAGGAAAGACTTGGGTAAATACTGGTTCAGTAACAGGGTTGTTGATTTGTGGAACCAATTGCCGCGTAACATTGTGGAGGTGGGGTCCCTCGATTGTTTCAAGCACGGGTTGGACAAGTATATGAGTGGGATTGGGTGGTTATAGAATAGGAGCTGCCTCGTATGGGCCAATAGGCCTTCTGCAGTTACCTTTGTTCTTATGTTCTTATGTTCTTATGACAAAGTCGTCCGCGTAGTTTAGCAGCCTGCAGTGATGTGGGAGTTTCAACCTCATTATACTTTCCATTAAACAGTTGAAGAGAAGAGGGCTAAGAATACCTTGCGGTGTACCATTTTCATGTCTTTTGTACTCAGAGCCTGTGCCATGAAGTTTTACTCTTGCTTCTCTGTTTATGAGACAGTTTTTGGTCCAGGAGAGCAGGTTGCCTCTGACCTCTTTGTCAATGAGGCAGCAGAGAATAGCTGGGGCGCTAGCCAGTTCAAAGGCTTTTTCGAGGTCCAGGAATATCAGCATTCCTGGTCTGTCATTCAAGTGGGCTAACAGAGTTGTAATACATTCCACTGTGCCAACCCCTCTTCTATAGGCATATATATCATGGTGCAGTTTAGGCATTTTCCACTCCAGTCTGTTGAGTGCCATTCTGTCAGCCGTCTTGGCTGCACAGCTTTGGAGAGAGATGGGCCTGGGATTAGCTGGATCTTTGGGTTTTGGGATCGGCACTATGTCTGCTCTATTCCAAGCAGAAGGTCTAGTTTGAGAAGTCCAGGCTAAATTAATTAACCTTAGGTATGCAGCGTCTCCCTCTGGGCCGAGGTTTCTAATAATTTTATAGGTTATTTTGTCGGCTCCAGGGGATGTATCCTTGGAGTTTTTCTTAGCCCGATTGAGCTCATCCAGTGTGAAGGGGGCATTAGTGTTAGAGACTTCTTCACATGCTGTAAGGATTCTGTGCCACCTTTCTTCCTCTAGTCCGGTCTGTACTGCTAATACATCTGGTGGAAGTTGATTGCTGGCTGCTCTCTCTGCAAACCTGGTTGCCAGTACTTCGGCTTCCTGTTGAGGATCCTTAGGGTGTGGAGCTTTAGGTGTTTTATTCCCTTTGGCCCGGTGAATTTCCTGTCACATCTCTCCGAGAGAGGTGTGTTCATTCAGGTGTGAACACCATTCCAGCCACTTTTGTTCTTTTATTTGTCTGGTCTCTCGATGTACATGTTCCTTGACCTCACAAAGTAAGATCCTGTTGCGGTCACTTGGCTGCTTTTTGTATAGCTTTCTTGTTCTATTGAGTCTATGGTTGAGTTCTTTGACACGTTCGCAATAGTACCAATGATCTTTATGGTGTCCGGTGGACTGTTTTTTCAGTGGGATTGCGTGGTTGGCTGCACTTTGAATCGCTTTGACAAATTCTTGTTCTGCCTGATTAATGTCTTCGGGAAGATCATAGTTTCTTTGCCACTCTGAAATGAGGTTTTGAAATCGGTCCCAGTTTGCTAAAGCAAAGTTCCAGGCTTCAGATGGAGGCGGAGGTGGGGTGGATAGGTCTAACTGAAGATCAATTTGGACCCCATAGTGGTCGCTTGTGAGTGTGGGCTCAACTGACCATGTTGCTGCATCTCTTAGGGAGGCTGAAACGAAGGTTAGGTCTAATCTGCCTCCTTGGATGTGGGTAGGTTTACAAGTAGGTGAATGGACATAACAAAGGGGAGACTTGGTCAGGTGCTGTCACAGTGAGAGGTTGTGTTAGCTGGAGCTCTGGAGTAACATTATTATTGCAATAATGGAAAGATTAGTTAATGATTTAGTGAGTTTGGTTGGAGCTCTGAGAGCAGAGATGGATTCCCTGTGGGAGGAGATACGACGGCTGAGACTTCGAGAGGAAACGAAGGAGAAGACCAGTGTTGACGAGACCTCATCGTGGAGAGTACTGAAAGACAGGGGTCTTAAGAAGACCTTAACAAGGCCGCCTACAGACGCCCTAAGGACGGCAAATTCATTTGCCGTGTTGGAGGACGAGTGCTGTAGTGCGCCTGCAGCGAGGAACGGCAGAGCGCAGGCCCCTCAGGCTGCTCAGAAAGTTAGGGCGGTACCGAAGCGAATTTTGGTTGTGGGAGATTCCCAGGTGAGGTATTTAGACTGAACGTTTTGTGCCAGAGATAGGGGGAACAGATTAAGGGTTTGCTATCCGGGAGCTGGAATTGGTGATATTGTTGGAAACATGAATGATATTATGATGGGAAATGGAAACAAACCCATTATTTGTATTAGTGCAGGGAGTAATGATGTTGGGCGAGTTAGGAGTGAGGAACTAATACCGAGATTCAGGACAGCCATTGAATTAGTTAGGAGCAAGGGAGGAATCCCGATCATATGTGGCATTCTTCCAAGAAAGGGAGTGGGAAATGAATGGATGTCGAGGGCAATTGGTGTCAATTGCCGGCTGAAAAGATATTGCAAATCAAATGCAATATCTTTCATAGACAACTGGGAACACTTCTATGGAGAAAATGAAATGTATGCTCGTGATGGGGTGCATCTATCGAGGGCTGAGGTTGTTGCTGTTGCGAATTCGTTGGAAGAAGTGGTTAGAGGTGTTTGTTTGGGTTTAAACTGTTAGTAGATAGAGGTATGGGAATTGATTTGGAGGAAGGAGGTAATAAAAGCATGTGTTTGTGGGAGAAAGGAATTGGCAAAATGATCAGGGAAAGAGAAGGGCCTCAAAATAACAATTCACTTAGGGTATATTACACTAACAGTAGAAGTCTAAGAAATAAAATTAATGAATTAAATGCTCTTGTCTGCACAGAAAAAATAGATATTATTGCACTTACCGAAACGTGGATGAATGTAGAAAATAGAGAACTATTAGCTGAATATCAAATTAATGGATTTAAACTATTTCACACAGATAGATATATTAGACGAGGAGGTGGAGTAGCCACATATATTAGGGACAATTTGAAATGTAGTCTCAAAGAGGGAATCAAAACTGAGCCACACACAGAAACTATTTGGATAGAATTAAACGAAAAAGCTAATAATATTATAATAGGAGTTATATATGGGCCACCAAATTTAGACAGAATGGAAGCAAAGCAACTATGGGATGAAATATCTAGAGCATCTAGATCTAACAGTATTTATGTCATGGGTGACTTTAATTTTAGTGGAATAAACTGGTTGAACAAAACAGGGAATAGTGAAGCAGAAGATTTTCTAGAATTAATTGACGATTGTTTTCTTACGCAACACATTAAGGAACCAACACGGGAAAACAATATTTTAGATTTAGTGTTAACTAACAGGGAAACACAAATTAATGACATCGAAATAGGGAGTGAGCTAGGGAACAGTGATCACAAAGAAATCAGATTTAGCATGGAATGGAATAGACCTGAAGGAGAAAATTCTGTTAAAGTGCCAGATTTTCGAAAAGCTGATTTTAATAGCCTTAGAAATTTTTTGGGTCAAATTGATTGAAAAGCCTTGGGTATGGGGTGTGGGCCTGTCTTGGAGCGAGACATGAACCCAGCGATAGGTGACTTAAATGGGGATTTCGATGTGGATTCAATATATAACTTATTTAAAAATATTCTAAACAAAGCACAGGAACGTAGTATACCATACAAATTGAATAGATCGAATACTAATGACCCAAAGTGGATAACATAGAATTTGAAGAATCTTATAGGTAAAAAGAGAGCTTGGTACAAAAGGATTAAAAAAGGGGAGGTCACTTTAGAACAGGAATTCGTACAGCTGGTTAGAAATGTTAAAAAAGAGATAAGGAAAGCAAAAAGAAACTATAAATTCGCATAGCAGGGCAAGCAAAGACAAATCCTAAAGGGTTTTTTCAGTTACATCGTACTAAGACTAGGGAAAGGATAGGTCCATTTAAAACTGAGACAGGTCAAATAACAGATAGTGATGAAGAGATGAGTAGTATTTTTAATAAATATTTTGTATCTGTATTTACTAAAGAGGAACTTAACAATATGCCTTCAGCCGAACAAGTCTATGTGGGTGGGAACGAGGACAGGTTGATGAGTTTAGCAGTTACCAGGGAGGATGTTCTTAAACAAATAGTAAAACTCAAACCAAACAAATCCCCAGGGCCGGATGAAGTGTTTGCTAGGGTGCTTAAAGAATGCAAAGAGGAGCTTTGTGACCCACTGTCAACCATATTTAATAAATCAATAGAGTCAAGCAGAGTGCCAGAGTTTTGGAAAGTTGCTAATGTGATACCAGTTTTTAAGAAAGGAGATAGATCACTTGCGTCTAACTATCGACCAATTAGCCTAACGTCTATTGTGGGAAAGTTACTCGAATCTATAATAGCAAATAAAATTCGTCTTCGTCTTGAAAAACATAAATTAATAATTGAGCCGCAACATGGTTTTATAAATGGCCGTTCATGTTTAACAAATTTGTTATCTTTTTATTCTAGCATAGTTGAGGCAATTGATAGTGGTAAGGATTGTGATGTTGTGTACCTTGACTTTAGCAAAGCTTTTGATACAGTGTCACATGAAAGACTGATTAAAAAGATAAAGTCTCATGGTATTGGGGGTGCTATACTAAGCTGGATTAGGGCATGGCTATACCAAAGGAAACAGAGAGTTAGTATAAATGGAATCAAGTCAGAGTGGGAAAATGTTGTAAGTGGAGTGCCTCAAGGCTCTGTCCTGGGACCTCTGTTGTTTATAATATATATAAATGATTTAGATTCAGGTTTGAGTAGCAACATTTGCAAATTTGCTGATGATACGAAAATCGGTAGGGAAATTAATTCGGAGGAGGACTCACTATCACTTCAAGTTGATCTAGATAGGGTTTTGAAATGGTCAAAGGATTGGCAGATGCAGTTTAATGCTGATAAATGTAAAGTTCTGAGGTTAGGTAATTATGATAGAGTTACAAGATACGAGCTAGATGGTGTTGAGATTGCAAAGTCGGATTGTGAAAGGGATCTGGGAGTTATAATTAGTAAGAATTTAAAACAAAAGGATCAATGCATAAATGTTCGTAATAAGGCAAATCGGACACTTGGATTTATTAATCGCAGCGTTTAGTAACAAGACACCTGGTGTGGTTCTCAAGCTATATCTTGCTCTAGTTAGGCCCCATTTAGATTATGCAGTTCAGTTTTGGTCGCCATATTATAGAATGGATATAAATTCACTTGAACGTGTCCAGCGTAGGATGACTAAGTTAATTCCCCAAATTAGAAATCTTTCATATGAAGAAAGATTAACAAAGCTTAAGTTGCATTCACTGGAAAGGCGAAGAGTTAGGGGTGACATGATAGAGGTTTACAAGTGATTGATTGATAAAGATTTAGCCACCCAAGAGGTGGCACGGGCATGAATAGCCCGTAAGGGGTACAATTTTTTTTCTCAGTATTCTGAGGTTGCTTTTAACCATCAAGCTGTAATCGCGGGGGAGGATACTGCTTCACAGTCTTTATGAGGGTGTCCAACTGCTGGACACCTTTGTTGACCAGGAGAGTGGCTGTGTTGATGGCTTCAGGGTGGCCACTGCATGATTCAGGAACTCTTAAAGCTCTTCTAAGGTCAATGGTTGCTTCACATTCCAGTAGATAGTGAAGTAATGGCTTTTCTGTGACAGTTTGGCAGAAGATGCACTCTCTCTGTCGGGGTTCACCAATCTCCCAGTTGCATCTGTAACCTAGACGTAGTCTATATAACCTAACTGCTATTTCCCTGTTGATTCCTTTTGGGATATTTAACCTTTCTAATTTGGTAGCCTGTAGATACCATGTTGCAGATGGCGAACCTTCAGCTATTCTCTGGTGCAGGTAGGCTTTGTTGAGATGTGAGAGTTTTTTGGTGATGATGTTTTTTATGTTCTCTAGGCTGGGTTGAATTGTTTTATGTATCACTGGATGACGAGTTGCCAATTTAGCAATTTCATCAGCTTTTTCATTTAATGGGATTCCAATATTGGATGGGATCCAGTTTAAAGTTAAGTTGAGTCCTTTGCCTTTAGCGACTGCTCCAAGATACAAGATGGTGGTAATTATTTCCACATTATCTTTCCACTGTTTTTGTCCTAGTATTTGAAGTGCAGCTTTTGAGTCTGTGTGTATGATTGCATTTTGAGTGTTTTGTGCAATCACATATGCGAATGTCTGTTGTATGGCAAACAGCTCAGTTTGGGTTGATGATACTAGTCCTCCCAGTCTCCAATATGCCTGTACGCTGGTCGTGCAAAGAGCAGCGCCAGCACTCTCATTTTCTGTGTCCACCGATCCGTCTGTGAAGATGTGGGTGGCTCCTGCTACTGCTATGCTATACATTTGCTCTTCTATTATGCGCTTTAGGATTGTCGGATCATAGGCAGCCTTTTTCATTGGGAGACTTTCTATTACTATTTTGAAAGTAGGCTCTTCCCACGGCGCGGAAGGAGTGTAATTTGGGTGTGGATGATCACCCTCTCTATCAAGAATCATGCTTTTTAAATGGAGTCTGTTTAGGACTTTTCCTGCTCTTGCAACCCAAGAGTTTCCATTGTTTTGGCCTAGTCCAACCACCAAGGCCTGCCGTACTGGGATTGGATCAGAAGAAATAATTATCTTACTGATAATTGTAGCTGTCTTTTGTGATATTCTTTCTTGTAGAGAGGGCAAACCCGTCTCCAGTCTAAGAGTTTCAAGCCTGGTCCAAAAGGGGGCTCCCAGTGCAGCTCTCATAGCATTGTTTTGGGCAACTTCAAGCTTTTTCCACTGTTGGTGTGATAGATTTGTGAGTGCAGGTGCGGCATAATCGATCACTGATCTGACTGCCTGTACATAGTATGTGCGAAGGACTTGCAGATTGGCTCCTCCAGAAAGGGAGGTTAGCGACCTGAGGATTGCCGTCCGGGCCGCAGTTCGCTCTCTCAAGTAAGTGACCTCAGCATTAAAATTCATGTGTGTGTCCAGGATGATTCCTAGATACTGATAGGTGTCAACCCATTCTATTGGTTGACCCTGTACTGTGAGTTGAATGTTGGGCTTCGCTATTTTTATGGGCATGGCCTTTGACTTTGAGGGGTTGAGTTTGATCCCAATCTGTTTTGCCTCTTTACTGATGCAGTCTAAGCATTTGGGTGCAAGGCGCACCGCATCTCTTCCTTTTATGATGATGACAAAGTCGTCCGCGTAGTTTAGCAGCCTGCAGTGATGTGGGAGTTTCAACCTCATTATACTTTCCATTAAACAGTTGAAGAGAAGAGGGCTAAGAATACCTCCTTGCGGTGTACCATTTTCATGTCTTTTGTACTCAGAGCCTGTGCCATGAAGTTTTACTCTTGCTTCTCTGTTTATGAGACAGTTTTTGGTCCAGGAGAGCAGGTTGCCTCTGACCTCTTTGTCAATGAGGCAGCAGAGAATAGCTGGGGCGCTAGCCAGTTCAAAGGCTTTCTCGAGGTCCAGGAATATCAGCATTCCTGGTCTGTCATTCAAGTGGGCTAACAGAGTTGTAATACATTCCACTGTGCCAACCCCTCTTCTATAGGCATACATATCATGGTGCAGTTTAGGCATTTTCCACTCCAGTCTGTTGAGTGCCATTCTGTCAGCCGTCTTGGCTGCACAGCTTTGGAGAGAGATGGGCCTGGGATTAGCTGGATCTTTGGGTTTTGGGATCGGCACTATGTCTGCTCTATTCCAAGCAGAAGGTCTAGTTTGAGAAGTCCAGGCTAAATTAATTAACCTTAGGTATGCAGCGTCTCCCTCTGGGCCGAGGTTTCTAATAATTTTATAGGTTATTTTGTCGGCTCCAGGGGATGTATCCTTGGAGTTTTTCTTAGCCCGATTGAGCTCATCCAGTGTGAAGGGGGCATTAGTGTTAGAGACTTCTTCACATGCTGTAAGGATTCTGTGCCACCTTTCTTCCTCTAGTCCGGTCTGTACTGCTAATACATCTGGTGGAAGTTGATTGCTGGCTGCTCTCTCTGCAAACCTGGTTGCCAGTACTTCGGCTTCCTGTTGAGGATCCTTAGGGTGTGGAGCTTTAGGTGTTTTATTCCCTTTGGCCCGGTGAATTTGCTGCCACATCTCTCCGAGAGAGGTGTGTTCATTCAGGTGTGAACACCATTCCAGCCACTTTTGTTCTTTTATTTGTCTGGTCTCTCGATGTACATGTTCCTTGACCTCACAAAGTAAGATCCTGTTGCGGTCACTTGGCTGCTTTTTGTATAGCTTTCTTGTTCTATTGAGTCTATGGTTGAGTTCTTTGACACGTTCGCAATAGTACCAATGATCTTTATGGTGTCCGGTGGACTGTTTTTTCAGTGGGATTGAGTGGTTGGCTGCACTTTGAATCGCTTTGACAAATTCTTGTTCTGCCTGATTAATGTCTTCGGGAAGATCATAGTTTCTTTGCCACTCTGAAATGAGGTTATGAAATCGGTCCCAGTTTGCTAAAGCAAAGTTCCAGGCTTCAGATGGAGGCGGAGGTGGGGTGGGTAAGTCTAACTGAAGATCAATTTGGACCCCATAGTGGTCGCTTGTGAGTGTGGGCTCAACTGACCATGTTGCTGCATCTCTTAGGGAGGCTGAAACGAAGGTAAGGTCTAATCTGCCTCCTTGGATGTGGGTAGGTTTACAAGTAGGTGAATGGACATAACAAAGGGGAGACTTGGTCAGGTGCTGTCACAGTGAGAGGTTGTGTTAGCTGGAGCTCTGGAGTAACATTATTATTGCAATAATGGAAAGATTAGTTAATGATTTAGTGAGTTTGGTTGGAGCTCTGAGAGCAGAGATGGATTCCCTGCGGGAGGAGATACGACGGCTGAGACTTCGAGAGGAAACGAAGGAGAAGACCAGTGTTGACGAGACCTCATCGTGGAGAGTATTGAAAGACAGGGGTCTTAAGAAGACCTTAACAAGGCCGCCTACAGACGCCCTAAGGACGGCAAATTCATTTGCCGTGTTGGAGGACGAGTACTGTAGTGCGCCTGCAGCGAGGAACGTCAGAGCGCAGGCCCCTCAGGCTGCTCAGAAAGTTAGGGCGGTACCGAAGCGAATTTTGGTTGTGGGAGATTCCCAGGTGAGGTATTTAGACAGAACGTTTTGTGCCAGAGATAGGGGGAACAGATTAAGGGTTTGCTATCCAGGAGCTGGAATTGGTGATATTGTTGGAAACATGAATGATATTATGATGGGAAATGGAAACAAACCCATTATTTGTATTAGTGCAGGGGGTAATGATGTTGGGCGAGTTAGGAGTGAGGAACTAATACCGAGATTCAGGACAGCCATTGAATTAGTTAGGAGCAAGGGAGGAATCCCGATCATATGTGGCATTCTTCCAAGAAAGGGAGTGGGAAATGAATGGATGTCGAGGGCAATTGGTGTCAATTGCCGGCTGAAAAGATATTGCAAATCAAATGCAATATCTTTCATAGACAACTGGGAACACTTCTATGGAGAAAATGAAATGTATGCTCGTGATGGGGTGCATCTATCGAGGGCTGAGGTTGTTGCTGTTGCGAACTCGTTGGAAGAAGTGGTTAGAGGTGTTTGTTTGGGTTTAAACTGTTAGTAGATAGAGGTATGGGAATTGATTTGGAGGAAGGAGGTAATAAAAGCATGTGTTTGTGGGAGAAAGGAATTGGCAAAATGATCAGGGAAAGAGAAGGGCCTCAAAATAACAATTCACTTAGGGTATATTACACTGACAGTAGATGTCTAAGAAATAAAATTAATGAATTAAATGCTCTTGTCTGCACAGAAAAAATTGATATTATTGCACTTACCGAAACTTGGATGAATGTAGAAAATAGAGAACTATTAGCTGAATATCAAATAAATGGATTTAAACTATTTCACACAGATAGATATATTAGACGAGGAGGTGGAGTAGCCACATATATTAGGGACAATTTGAAATGTAGTCTCAAAGAGGGAATCAAAACTGAGCCACACACAGAAACTATTTGGATAGAATTAAACGAAAAAGCTAATAATATTACAATAGGAGTTATATATGGGCCACCAAATTTAGACAGAATGGAAGCAAAGCAACTATGGGATGAAATATCTAGAGCATCTAGATCTAACAGTATTTATGTCATGGGTGACTTTAATTTTAGTGGAATAAACTGGTTGAACAAAACAGGGAATAGTGAAGCAGAAGATTTTCTAGAATTAATTGACGATTGCTTTCTTACGCAACACATTAAGGAACCAACACGGGAAAATAATATTTTAGATTTAGTGTTAACTAACAGGGAAACACAAATTAATGACATCGAAATAGGGAGTGAGCTAGGGAACAGTGATCACAAAGAAATCAGATTTAGCATGGAATGGAATAGACCTGAAGGAGAAAATTCTGTTAAAGTGCCAGATTTTCGAAAAGCTGATTTTAATAGCCTTAGAAATTTTTTGGGTCAAATTGATTGGAAAGTCTTGGGTATGGGGTGGGGGCCGGTCTTGGAGCGAGACATGAACCCAGCGATAGGTGACGTAAATGGGGATTTCGATGTGGATTCAATATATAACTTATTTAAGAATATTCTAAACAAAGCACAGGAACGTAGTATACCATACAAATTGAATAGATCCAATACCAATGACCCAAAGTGGATAACAAAGAATTTGAAGAACCTTATAGGTAAAAAGAGAGCTTGGTACAAAAGGATTAAAAATGGGGAGGTCACTTTAGAACAGGAATTCGTACAACTGGTTAGAAATGTTAAAAAAGAGATAAGGAAAGCAAAAAGAAACTATGAAGTTCGCATAGCAGGGCAAGCAAAGACAAATCCTAAAGGGTTTTTTCAGTTATATCGTACTAAGACTAGGGAAAGGATAGGTCCATTAAAAACTGAGACAGTTCAAATAACAGATAGTGATGAAGAGATGAGTAGTATTTTTAATAAATATTTTGTATCTGTATTTACTAAAGAGGAACTTAACAATATGCCTTCAGCCGAACAAGTCTATGTGGGTGGGGACGAGGACAGGTTGAATAGTTTAACAGTTACCAGGGAGGATGTTCTTAAACAAATAGTAAAACTCAAACCAAACAAATCCCCAGGGCCGGATGAAGTGTTTGCCAGGGTGCTTAAAGAATGCAAAGAGGAGCTTTGTGACCCACTGTCTACCATATTTAATAAATCAATAGAGTCAAGCAGAGTGCCAGAGTTTTGGAAAGTTGCTAATGCTGAAGCCTACGTTTCTGCAAAAGATTTATACTCTGGTCGTCGTAATGCAGCTGGTTCATGGCAGGCCCTGATTGGCAGGCCATGGCAGGCCCTGATTGGTCGCCCGCGACCCACGTCGGCCAATCCGCGATCGGCTAATGTCCCTTCCAAAAGGTCATATCTGCCGTAGGGGAAACTGTTTCATTTTATATCAGGGCGCCAATTTCTCATTATTTACAACGTATAATGTAACTCCCTTCCATTAAATGGCAGCCGGTCTGGTCGCCACATATGTCAATAGACTCCCTGAAACTCAGAGAATCAGTAGAGAGAGCTGATATGACTCTTTAAGCCGGCAAACGAAAGAAATAGGAGAGGGCACCGTAACATATGCAAGGCCCGATTTCCCTAATAAGCCAAGTTTTCCTGAATTAATATATTTTCTCTATTTTTTTCTTATGAAATGATAAAGCTACCCATTTCATTATGTATGAGGTCAATTTTTTTATTGGAGTTAAAATTACCGTAGATATATGACCGAACCTAACCAACCCTACCTAACCTAACCTAACCTATATTTATAGGTTAGGTTAGGTTAGGTAGCCGAAAAAGTTAGGTTAGGTTAGGTTAGGTAGTCGAAAAACAATTAATTCATGAAAACTTGGCTTATTAGGCAAATCGGGCCTTGCATAGTAGGCTAAGAAGTGCGTTCTGGCTATATATATATATATATATATATATATATATATATATATATATATATATATATATATATATATATATATATATATATATATATATATATATATATATATATATATATATATATATATATATATATATATATATATATATATATATATATATATATATATGACCGAAATATATATATGACCGAACCTAACCAACCCTATCTAACCTAACCTAACCTATCTTTATAGGTTAGGTTAGGTTAGGTAGCCGAAAAAGTTAGGTTAGGTTAGGTAGTCGAAAAACAATTAATTCATGAAAACTTGCCTTATTAGGCAAATCGGGCCTTGCATAGTAGGCTGAGAAGTGCGTTCTGGCTATATATATATATATATATATATATAGGTTAGGTTTGGTCATATATCTACGTTAATTTTAACTCCAATAAATAAAAATTGACCTCATACATAATGAAATGGGTAGCTTTATCATTTCATAAGAAAAAAATTAGAGAAAATATAATAATTCAGGAAAACTTGGCTTATTAGGCAAATCGGGCCTTGCATAGTAGGCTGAGAAGTGCGTTCTGGCTACTAGGTACGACATATATATATATATATATATATATATATATATATATATATATATATATATATATATATATATATATATAAATATATATATATATATATATATATATATATATATATATATATATATATATATATATATATATATATATATATATGTCGTACCTAGTAGCCAGAACGCACTTCTCAGCCTACTATGCAAGGCCCGATTTGCCTAATAAGCCAAGTTTTCATGAATTAATTGTTTTTCATCAACCTAACCTACCTAACCTAACCTAACCGAACTTTTTTGGCTACCTAACCTAACCTAACCTATAAAGATAGGTTAGGTTATATATAACCTAACCTATATATATATATATTTATATATATATAGGTTAGGTTATCTTACCTTAACCTATATATATATATTTATATATATATAGGTTAGGTTAGGTAGGATTGGTTAGGTTCGGTCATATATCTACGTTAATTTTAACTCCAATAAAAAAAAATTGACCTCATACATAATGAAATGGGTAGCTTTATCATTTCATAAGAAAAAAATCAGAGAAAATATATTAATTCAGGAAAACTTGACTTATTAGGCAAATCGGGCCTTGCATAGTAGGCCAAAAAGTGCGTTCTGGCTACTAAGTACGACATATACATATATATATATATATATATATATATATATATATATATATATATATATATATATATATATATATATATATATATATATATATATATATATATATATTGTGACGGTAACGCGTTGGTGTTCGGCTGTTCAAAGCTAGGGGTATGGCCTCGTCACATAGAATAAAAAAAAGTAGAAAATCTGGAACTTCGTCTGTGGTAAGGTAAGGAGAAGACACACAAAACACAAGTAAATTTTAACAATGGAATTTTAATTACGTTAGATAAACAAAACATGAATAAAATGGACATACAAATTCGTATAATAAAATCAATCAATCAAAATAATAAGAATAATTAAATGACAAAATGAAAAGTTACGTTAAGACAAGTGAGCAATAACAAGCTGTGCAATATACAATAAAATGAGAGGTGCAGGAATATTGGCTTTAAGCTATCACCTCTCTTAGTACACGTAAGCCAAAGCTTAGTCTACCAGGAAGAAGTGTTAACCGTATGAAAGCACTGAATATTCTGAGGACTGAGGTCGTGGCGGCCCCAGACATCAAGTAGTATGGTGGGTGGAGTGCAGTTGCAGCCAGACCGGCGGCCAATCAGCGAGGAGCCGGAAACAAGACAGGTAGTTTGGCGGTTTGAGGCTGAGCAGGTGTTCCTGGCTGCATACGTTTTGCTCTCTGGCAAACCTTGGAGATGTTGTTGTCGTTGTTGGACATTTCTTCCATAGTAGTTTTATATAGATGTATCGACGTATTTTTGGAGGGAAGAGCAGGCTCAATCTCTTGAAGGAGATTATCGTCACAACTCTCCCCCGAAGCCTGCGGTTCTGGAAGAAGTACGTCGTTATGTGGTGGAGTAATAGATGGAGTCGCTTCTACTTCATAAACTCTGGAGAGGGCATCGGCTATGGTGTTGTCAGAACCCTTGATATAGCGGATCTCCAGGTTGAAATCTTGTAAATACAAAGCCCATCGTAGAAGACGCTGGTTGGTGAATTGGGCTTGATGTAGGAAGCGGAGAGGGTTGTGGTCTGAGAAGATGGTGGTAGACCTGGCGCCTTGTAGGTACGGAGCGAAGTGTTGGAGGTTCAGGACGATGGATAGTAGCTCCTTTTCAATAGTGCTGTAGTTCCTCTGGTGTGGTTTCAATTTGTAGTTGTAGTAGCTGACAGGTAGAACCTCCTCGCCTCGTTGTTGCATCAGGACACCACCAACGCCGGTACCACTGGCGTCGACATGTAGGACGAAAGGCTTGGTGATATCTGGTGAGGTGAGAATGGGATTAGAACAGAGAAGGAATTTGAGTTGTTCGAAAGCAACGGTTTGCTGCATGGTCCAATTATACCGTTGCTTGGGACTGGTTAATAGAATTAGAGGTGTGGCGACTGTACTGAAATTCCTCACAAACCTACGGTAGTAGGAGGCAAGACCAAGGAAGCGCAGGAGCTGCTTCCTGGTGGTAGGCTGTGGATAATGTTGGATGGCTTGAGTGTGAGAGTCTAACGGAGCTAGGCTGCCACTCCCAATAACATGACCCAGATAACGCACTTTACCTTTCGCGAAGGTGAACTTGCCCAGGTTGATGGTGAGGCCGGCTGTCAGGAGCTTGGAGAACAGACGTCGCAGCTGGAGCAGATGTTCACTCCAGGTGTTGGAGGCTACGACGATATCGTCCAGGTAGGCGTATGTGTTATCCAAGCCCTGGATGACACGGTTGACAGCTCTCTGAAAGGTGGCCGGGGCATTACATAGTCCGAAAGGAAGGCGTTCATATCTGAAAAGTCCAAAAGGAGTGATGAAGGCAGATATCTCTTTAGCGCGCTCCGTTAGACACACTTGATAGTACCCCTTAAGCAAGTCCACTTGGGACAAGTACTGGGCACTACCAATGGCATCAAGGATGTCATCTATCCTTGGCAAGGGGTAAGCATCCTTGACAGTTACATTGTTCAGTTTACGATAGTCAGTACATAACCGCACCTTACCTTGGGGCTTGGGCACCAAGATACAAGGTGAGGCCCAGGGGGACTCACAAGGTGTAGCCAGTCCATGATCCAAGAGGTACTGCACCTCAGCACGCATGACTTCCTTCTTGCTCGGGCTGATTCGGTAGAAGGGTTGACGAATCGGCCGGGTGTCGGGGAGCAGTTGGATGTCGTGCTGGGTAACATTACACTCTTGGGGGTCATCTCGGAACAACTCCTGATGTTCTCTGAAGATCTTGACAAGAGGTGCACTATGATTATCCTGAAAGTATTTGGGAAGATCATTAAGGATTTCGGAATTAGAAAGCGCTGACTCCTTGTCAGTGCTTTCGGGAGGAGAAGCTGGGAAGGTCTCACTGTGGATGTAGGGTTCTGTGAAGGTGGAATAATTAATTAGGACAGTGGGAGGAGTACCATTATATTGCTTCAGGAGGTTGACGTGGCACAGCTGGGTCTTCCGCCGTCTATCTGGAGTCTCTATGACGTAGTTGTTGTTATTTCTGCACTCTTTGACGCGGTAGGGTCCTGAAAACCTATTTTGTAAAGGTGAACCTGGGATAGGGAAGTATGCTAGGACGAAGTCTCCCGGCTTGAATTTTCTTACTTTGCTGGTCTGGTCGTAATGAGTCTTCATTCTCTCCTGGGCTTTCAATAGATTATCATGGGCAAAACGGTGGACTCTCTCTAGAATGTGTTGAAGGTTTTGAAGAAACTGGGGCACATTCTGATGCTCACTGAAGGTGGCATCTCGGAGAGAGTCTTTGAAAGCCTTAAGGGGAGTACGGCACTTACGGCCGTAGAGCATCTCATAAGGAGATACTCCTAGGGACTCATTGGGGAGACTTCTGTAAATACACATTATAAGGTCGATTTGCTTATCCCAATCCTTAGAGGTTTCACTACAAAACTTTTTCAAGAGTGCTTTGATTGTCTGATGACTACGTTCAAGAGAACCCTGTGAAGCAGGATGATAGGGGCTGGACAATACCTGTTTGATGTTGAACTCCTCCAGTGTCCTTTTGAAGAGATCACTGGTGAAGTTGGTACCACAGTCGCTCTGAATCTCCCTGGGAAATCCGTATTGAGTGAAGATCTTCAATAGATGTTTTACAACCGTAGCAGCCGTGATGTTCTTCACTGGAACTGCTATGGGAAATCTGGTGGTAGGACACAGGATGGTTAAGATATAGGCGTTACCTGAACTGGTCCGAGGTAAAGGACCAACACAGTCTATTATGAGTCTGTGGAAAGGTTCCGCAGGCACCTGTATGGGAATCAGTGGCGCTCTGGGAATGGAGATGTTCGGTTTGCCTGCCATCTGACATGTATGACACTGTTTTACGTACTGTTTGACGCTATTTACCATACCTGGCCAGTAGTAGTCTTGACGAATTCCATGGTAAGTCTTGTTGAAGCCGTAGTGGGAGAGTGCTCCGTGGGCCAGGTGTAGAATAGTGGGCCGCAGGCTGGTAGGAATCACAAGTTGTTCGATGTTGGCCCAATCGTCCTCCTCCTTCAGTTTACTGGGTCTATATCTGCGGTAGAGCAAGTCGTTCTCTAGGAAGAACCCAGGAATACTGTCGGGTTGAGTCTCAGCCTGGAAAAACAATGGTGTTAAAGTAAGATCTTCCCTCTGCAACTTACGGAACTCCAACTTGGTCAGATGCGGGGGTAGTTTCTGAGGGTCTTGAGGGACAGCGGTAGCAGTAGAGTCAGCTGGCTGTGGACGTGCGGCTTGTGCACGGGTGGTCACGAGAACCGGAGGAGAAACTTCATCACTCTCTTGAACCTCTGCTGGAACATACGCTAGAATAGGGTTTATTGGCACAGAGTTACACACCTGGGGTTTGTCCATGACGATCAGGTTGGTCGGTTGCAGGTCTTCTGCCAAGTCGTTGCCTAGGAGAAGTTGCACTCCAGGCATGGGAAAAGGCTTTTACCTGACGGCGACTTGGACTTCTCCGTTCACGTAGGGACAATCCAGGTGGACTCTGGCGAGAGGGTATGGAGTGGTAGCAGTGAGGTCAGTGATGAAGACAGTTTCTCCGGTGTAGACGATGTTGGGCACAGCCGACTTCAAGATGATCGATTGAAGAGCCGCTGTGTCCCTCAAGATCTTCAATTTGAAACGTCCCTCCGGATTTGAACCGTTGGCAGAGACAGTTCCAGTATACAGGTGGTTACTGAAAAGAGAAAGATCATTAACATTAACACCAACATTCATCACAGGCTTACCGGACTTAGGAGGAGTTGGTTTGGGTTTTTGTGGGTCAGTGGTTCCCTTGTATTGAGACTTACCACACTTGTCTATGGTATGTCCATAGAGTCTACAATACTTGCAGTACAATTGCGAGCCAGCTTGATCGGTGCTCACTTTCTCGTAACTGTACCACGACTTCTTACTGGACGATGGTTCTGGTGTCAGCCGGTGGATGAGGCTGTAAGTGTCAGCCGACTTAGCACACTTCAGGTAGTCGGTTTCTTCTTTATCTGCTAAGTAGAGACGGACAGGAGGCGGCACACGCCTCAAGAATTCTTCAACAAGCATCAGGTTGACGAGTTCTGTAAAAGTAGAGACATGTGCTGCCTCCAGCCATTTCATGAAATATCTCCGTTTTGTGTTAGCAAACTCAAGGAAGGTAGTGGTACTTGCCTTCAGGTGGTCACGGAATTTCCTTCTATAACTTTCCGTGGAAAGGAGGTAGGCGTCCAACACTGCTTGTTTCAGAGTCTGGTAGTCATTCTCAGACGCCAGAGTACTGAGTGTGACTGCAGCTCTACCTGTAAGATGGACTCTGAGAAGTGTGGCCCATTGGTCGACAGGCCAACTGAGTTGATTAGCAAGGGTTTCAAAGGTGGTAAAAAACACATCAACTTCTGCTTCTACAAAGGATGGCATTAACTTACTTGCATGTGATGTATTAAAACTGACGGGAAGATTGGCAGTAGCTTGCTGGCGTTGAGCGAAGTGTGAAGTTTCCAAGGCGATTTCGCGTTGACGATACTCTAGAGCCAGAGTCGCTTGTTGCTTGTCATGTTCGCGTTGCATCTCCAACTCGCGTCGTTTGGTTTCAAGCTGTACTCGTTCCCGCTCCTGGAGTAGTGCAACCTCACGTTCCTGGAGGGCGATTCCACGTTCTTGTTCTTCTCTTCGTATGGCAGCTTCGCGTTCTTGTTCTTCTCTTCGTATGGCAGCAGCTCGTTCTTGTTGATCGAGGGCTTCCCTTTCCTGTTCGCGGGCTTCCCTTTGCTGCTCACGTTCAATCTTGGCCAGCTCTAGTTTGAGTTTCAGCGTTGCCAAATCAGTTTTATCTGCATTATAGTAAGTTTCATGAGTTTCAGAGTCTATCTTACCTTGCTCTAAATAGTAATCCAGCAACAGGTTGTGTAGGTCATTTTTGTTGGCTTGGTAGGGAACTTCTAGTTGATACTCATGTGCAAGAGTTTGTAATTCAGTCCTCTTGGCACGACTTAAAGTCCCTATTTCACCTGCTGGATTTGCACGGAAAGCTTGGAGACGAAACATGGTGAAATTAGCAAATAAAGGTACAACGAATATTCAGTTATAGTGAATGTCAGAAACAGGACAACGTGGCAACTGATACCTATCCTGTGGGATCTTTAACAATTAAAGTTAAGTACAAGATGTTAAATGATTAATTTAAATCAAGGGCGCAGGAAATCTTGTACCCGGTACTCATGTAAGAGGATAAGGGCAAGAAAATCCTACTAACAAATGAAACAGAGTTTCGAAAACAAATGAAACAGTTAATTGCCTCAAAAGTAAAATTGGTAGTCCAAGGATGTAAGCATACCTTGCCGAGTCTCTATAGGACATAAAGCAAGTTTTTCCTACTGAATTTAATATGATACTTACAGAATTAGCGAACTTTTGTGCTCTGAAAAAGTAAGTTAATTCCCTACCGTTGTATGTATCATCATCTCTGACTGACGTGTAGGGGTGCGAGGTGTCAACTGGTGACGAGAACTGCTGCTGAGGTCCCAATTCAGCAACTAAAGTTCGAGCTAGAGGAACTATGGCCCTCTTTGTCCTCCTACAGTCAGATTGCAGAAGATTGGGTGCACTTGACCCGGGGCAGACCACAGTACCAGGGTACCAATATGATGATCTGTCAAAAATGAGAAATATCCAAGGGACAAAGATGGTAAACACGAGTAATAACACGGAGGGAGAGATGACCAATTAAGAGTATGACTGCGGCCTACAGTCACCACGTAATCCAAAGTTGTCTCACCTTCACCATATGTTACTCTCGTAACGCACAATACACCACACCATATAAAAAATGAAATTGAATATGAAAAATAGTAAAAGCTACGTTAACAAAGTTAAATACGCTTACCATAAATTACCACTTGGCACCAGTACCTGAGTGAAGCTCCTAGGACAGGCCCCCATATAATATGTGACGGTAACGCGTTGGTGTTCGGCTGTTCAAAGCTAGGGGTATGGCCTCGTCACATAGAATAAAAAAAATAGAAAATCTGGAACTTCGTCTGTGGTAAGGTAAGGAGAAGACACACAAAACACAAGTAAATTTTAACAATGGAATTTTAATTACGTTAGATAAACAAAACATGAATAAAATGGACATACAAATTCGTATAATAAAATCAATCAATCAAAATAATAAGAATAATTAAATGACAAAATGAAAAGTTACGTTAAGACAAGTGAGCAATAACAAGCTGTGCAATATACAATAAAATGAGAGGTGCAGGAATATTGGCTTTAAGCTATCACCTCTCTTAGTACACGTAAGCCAAAGCTTAGTCTACCAGGAAGAAGTGTTAACCGTATGAAAGCACTGAATATTCTGAGGACTGAGGTCGTGGCAGCCCCAGACATCAAGTAGTATGGTGGGTGGAGTGCAGTTGCAGCCAGACCGGCGGCCAATCAGCGAGGAGCCGGAAACAAGACAGGTAGTTTGGCGGTTTGAGGCTGAGCAGGTGTTCCTGGCTGCATACGTTTTGCTCTCTGGCAAACCTTGGAGATGTTGTTGTCGTTGTTGGACATTTCTTCCATAGTAGTTTTATATAGATGTATCGACGTATTTTTGGAGGGAAGAGCAGGCTCAATCTCTTGAAGGAGATTATCGTCACAATATATATATATATATATATATATATATATATATATATATATATATATATGTCGTACCTAGTATCCAGAACGCACTTCTCAGCCTATTACGCAAGGCCCGATTTGCCTAGTAAGCAAAGTTTTCCTGAATTATTATATTTTCTCTATTTTTTTTCTTATGAAATGATAAAGCTACCCATTTCATTATGAATAAGGTCAATTTTTTTATTGGAGTTAAAATTAACTTAGATATATGACCGAACCTAACCAACCCTACCTAACCTAACCTAACCTATCTTTATAGGTTAGGTTAGGTGCCTGAAAAAGTTAGGTTAGGTTAGGTTAGGTAATCGAAAAACAATTAATTCATGAAAACTTGGCTTATTAGGCAAATTGGGCCTTGCATAGTAGGCTGAGAAGTGCATTCTGGCTACTAGGTACGACATATATATATATATATATATATATATATATATATATATATATATATATATATATATATATATATATATATGTATATATATATATATATATATATATATATATATATATATATTTATATATATATGTCGTACCTAGTAGCCAGAACGCAGTTATCAGCCTACTATTCATGGCCCGATTTGCCTAATAGGCCAAGTTTTCATGAATTAATTGTATATATATATGTCGTACCTAATAGCCAGAACGCACTTCTCAGCCTACTATGCAAGGCCCGATTTGCCTAATAAGCCAAGTTTTCATGAATTAATTGTTTTTCGACTACCTAACCTACCTAACCTAACCTAACTTTTTTGGCTACCTAACCTAACCTAACCTATAAAGATAGGTTAGGTTAGGTTAGGTAGGGTTGGTTAGGTTCGGCCATATATCTACGTTAATTTTAACTCCAATAAAAAATAAATGACCTCATACATAATGAAATGGGTAGCTTCATCATTTCATAAGAAAAAAATTTGAGAAAATATATTAATTCAGGAAAACTTGACTTATTAGGCAAATCGGGCCTTGAATAGTAGGCTGAGAAGTGCGTTCTGGCTACTAGGTACGACATATATATATATATATATATATATATATATATATATATATATATATATATATATATATATATATATATGTCGTACCTAATAGCCAGAACGCACTTCTCAGCCTACTATGCAAGGCCCGATTTGCCTAATAAGCCAAGTTTTCATGAATTAATTGTTTTTCGACTACCTAACCTACCTAACCTAACCTAACCTAACTTTTTCGGCTACCTAACCAAACCTAACCTATAAAGATAGGTTAGGTTAGGTTAGGTAGGGTTGGTTAGGTTCGGTCATATATCTACGTTAATTTTAACTCCAATAAAAAAAAATGACCTCATACATAATGAAATGGGTAGCTTTATCATTTCATAAGACAAAAATTTAAAAAAATATATTAATTCAGGAAAACTTGGCTTATTAGGCAAATCGGGCCTTGAATAGTAGGCCAAAAAGTGAGTTCTGGCTACTAGGTACGACATATATATATATATATATATATATATATATATATATATATATATATATATATATATATGTCGTACCTAGTAGCCAGAACGTACTTCTCAGCCTACTATGCAAGGCACGATTTGCCTAATAAGCCAAGTTTTCATGAATTAATTGTTTATATATATATATATATATATATATATATATATATATATATATATATATATATATATATATATATATATATATATATATATATATATATATATATATATATATATATATATATATATATATATATATATGTGTTCAACTTTAGTGTTCTAAAGTTGTATATATATATATATATATATATATATATATATATATATATATATATATACAACTTTAGAACACTTTCCCACCAGGAGACTCGAACCCTAGCCAGCACAGAAGCCTTCCAGCAACTGGCATAACAGGTACGCCTTAACCCGCTCCACCACCCGCTCAGACCCTTAAAAGAGATGGTAATTTCGGAGTATTTAAATACCCCAAAGATCAACACCTCCCAAGAGCACCAGAGCAAGTGAGGTCACTTGTCACTTGCTATATATATATATATATATATATATATATATATATATATATATATATATATATATATATATATATATATATATATATATATATATATATATATATATATATATATATATATATATATATATATATATATATATGAATTTCATTGTTTCATTGAATATGACCGCATATTCTGTATTTATTATTTTCTGGTTTAGGGCTTCTATCCCTCTAACTATTTTCTTAGCATCAGGGCTTAATTGAAATAGGAGTTCTCCAAAACTCATTTTCGTACTTTTAAGGTGAAGAAAAGAAGTGATTTACTATAGAGTGTATTACACTTATTTGTATGATTTGCACGACGTTTCGAACCTCCATGGTTCATTCTCAAGTGAACAGATCTTACAATACTAGTTGATTTTATACCCGCATTAGGTCAGGTGATAATACAATGAAGGTGAAAACATGGGGGGGATACATAAGGGATAAACATAGGGGCTGCAGAAGGCTTATTGGCCCATACGAGGCATCTCCTATCTAAACACAAAGATTAATCCAGTGTAATTGGCCTGTTATGTTGGACATTGTCTTCTGTGTTGGCATCGATATGTTCTTGTCTTGTCCTTACTCTCATGGTGGGTAGAGTAAATAGTTCCGTGATTTGGGTGTTCATGGTAGGTCGCTCTATTCTTATGTGAATTGCCTCAAGAATTTGTAATCTTCTTGAATCTTGGGTTTTGTCTATTATGCAAGTATTCTTGTTCAACATTTCTCTTGTTAGAGTAATGTCATGGGCTTGTCTCATGTGATTCCTAGGGGCACCAGATTGAAGATGGCATGTCAAACGCCTCGTCAGCTTGGTCGACGTCATACCTATGTACTTACATTGAAGGTTACATCCTTCGTGGGGGCAAGTGTACATGTATACAACGCTTGACTGCTGTAGAGGGTTCTCCGTCGGCTTCGGGCTGTTTTTGATAAGGAGTTCGGAAGTCTTCTTGGTTTTGTAGAATATTATCAGGTTTATGTTTTGGTTAGGAGTAGTGCTTTTACTCCTTTACGGATTATTTCTTTCATTATTCTTTCCTCTTTTATATGTTCACTGTGCATGGTTGATTTGTAATATAATTTTATTGGGGGTGTTGTGGTTTCTGTTCTAGGTTCTGAATTATACCAACGGTCCAAGTGTCTTCTTATAGCATCGTTTATTTCCGCGTTGCTATATCCGTTGGTCACCATTACCTGAGTTACTCTTTCAAACTCTCTACTCACGTTGCTCCATTCAGAGCAGTGGGTAAGCGCTCGACGAATATAAGCATTGAGAACACTGGCTTTGTATCTTTGGGGGCACTCACTTCTACCGTTCAGGCATAATCCTATGTTGGTGGGCTAGGTATATACGTTGGTGCTTAAAGAGGTTCCTGTTTTTGTTATTAGTACATCCAAGAATGGCAGACTGTTATTTTCACTATTTTCATGTGTAAATCGGAGTACTGACTCTCTCTCTAGGTGTCTTTTTAGGTCAATTAGTTCATCTGAGTCTTTTACTATTACGAATATGTCATCTACATAACGGCAGTATACAGTTGGTTTTTGTCTGCTACTGAAGACCCTATCTTCGATGGTTCCCATATAAAAATTAGCAAATAAAACTCCTAAGGGGGAGCCCATTGCTACTCCGTCTATTTGTAAATACATGTCTCCTTGTGGACTGATGAAAGGGGCTTCCTTTGTACATGCTTCGAGAAGACTTTTCAAGTGTGGCTCAGGTATGTCTAATTTGGGGGTGCTCTCGTCTCTGTATACTCTGTCCAGTATCATTCCTATGGTTGTGTCGACTGGGACGTTGGTAAAAAGGGATTCAACGTCCAGGGAAGCGATGATTCCATCGGGCTGGGTAGATTTGATCAATTCTAGGAAATCTGCTGATGATTGTAGACTAAACTTACTTGGAGTGTATGGAGTTAGGAGTTCATTGAGTTTCTTTGCCAGGTGATAAGTTGGGGTTGGTATTTGGCTGATTATAGGGCGTAGTGGGTTACCTGGTTTATGCGTCTTAACATTGCCGTAGGCATATCCTAAGCCATAGTCGCCTTGAAGTTTATTGAAATGCACACTACCTTTCTTTGCGTTGATTGCTGTAATTGTTTTGTTTACTTTCCGCTTAAGGTCTTCTACGGGGTTCCTCGTGATTCGTTGAAATTTGGAGTCGTCACTTAGGATGTCGCTAATTTTGTTCATGTATTCATGGGTAGGAATCAATACATATGCTGCTGTTTTGTCGGCTTTTCTTATTGTTACGTCTTTCAGATTTTTTTAGTTGTTTCGCTGCTTCTTTGAGTCGTGGGGTTAAGATTGTAGATGAATATGTTCCTCGTTTTTTCCCTGCTTCTGCAAGTAGTTCAGCTTGAAGTGTGTCAGTGGTGAACAGGAACCTCTTTAAGCACCAACGTATATACCAAGCCCACCAACATAGGATTATGCCTGAACGGTAGAAGTGAGTGCCCCCAAAGATACAAAGCCAGTGTTCTCAATGCTTATATTCGTCGAGCGCTTACCCACTGCTCTGAATGGAGCAACGTGAGTAGAGAGTTTGAAAGAGTAACTCAGGTATTGGTGACCAACGGATATAGCAACGCGGAAATAAACGCTGCTATAAGAAGACACTTGGACCGTTGGTATAATTCAGAACCTAGAACAGAAACCACAACACCCCCAATAAAATTATATTACAAATCAACCATGCACAGTGAACATATAAAAGAGGAAAGAATAATGAAAGAAATAATCCGTAAAGGAGTAAAAAGCACTACTCCTAACCAAAACATAAACCTGATAATATTCTACAAAACCAAGAAGACTTCCGAACTCCTTATCAAAAACAGCCCGAAGCCGACGGAGAACCCTCTACAGCAGTCAAGCGTTGTATACATGTACACTTGCCCCCACGAAGGATGTAACCTTCAATGTAAGTACATAGGTATGACGTCGACCAAGCTGACGAGGCGTTTGACATGCCATCTTCAATCTGGTGCCCCTAGGAATCACATGAGACAAGCCCATGACATTACTCTAACAAGAGAAATGTTGAACAAGAATACTTGCATAATAGACAAAACCCAAGATTCAAGAAGATTACAAATTCTTGAGGCAATTCACATAAGAATAGAGCGACCTACCATGAACACCCAAATCACGGAACTATTTACTCTACCCACCATGAGAGTAAGGACAAGACAAGAACATATCGATGCCAACACAGAAGACAATGTCCAACATAACAGGCCAATTACACTGGATTAATCTTTGTGTTTAGATAGGAGATGCCTCGTATGGGCCAATAAGCCTTCTGCAGCCCCTATGTTTATCCCTTATGTATCCCCCCATGTTTTCACCTTCATTGTATTATCACCTGACCTAATGCGGGTATAAAATCAACTAGTATTGTAAGATCTGTTCACTTGAGAATGAACCATGGAGGTTCGAAACGTCGTGCACATCATACAAATAAGTGTAATACACTCTATAGTAAATCACTTCTTTTCTTCACCTTAAAAGTACGAAAATGAGTTTTGGAGAACTCCTATTTCAATTAAGCCCTGATGCTAAGAAAATAGTTAGAGGGATAGAAGCCCTAAACCAGAAAATAATAAATACAGAATATGCGGTCATATTCAATGAAACATGTTTGAAAGAAAACCTGCTGCCAGTATACACCAATATATATATATATATATATATATATATATATATATATATATATATATATATATATATATATATATATATATATATATATATATATATATATATATATATATATATATATATATATATATATATATATATAAATGTCATTACACAAAAAAAGTTACAATATTGATTACATACAGGGTACAAGGCTGCTTGTCATAAGTTGAATAGCTCCTCCAGCTCCTCAGATGGCGGGCACGAACCATGGATGCAGTGAGCATTTCCTCTCTGGATTGCCACACTAAGGCGCTGAAAAAGAAAACTGGCAGCTCTGGGGTCTCTAGTTGTTTCGATTAGCTTAGACCCCAACTCCTTTAAAAAGCTAGCAGCACTTTTACCCCAGGCACCAAGCGTCTCTGAGGCAATGGGGACAAAATTGTAGTGGTGCTCAAGGTCTCTGTATTTACGTGACTTGGCCGCTTCCCGGTGATTGGCAGCTCCTCCTGCTTGTGTAGCACTGAAGTCAACATAGGTATTGGCTAAAGTTGAAACGCAAGTGTAGTCCCACACCAACTGTCTACCATTCTTCCAGGGGTTCACCGTAATTCCGTCTGGGCGACCGACAGGCTCATCAGAGTTGCGGGACATTAGGTAACGGGGCTCTCTCTCTGCTGGACAACCGGCTGTGGTAAGGCTTCTCTTAATAATGTCATTAACCTCGCCGTGTCTTGCATGCCATCCTCCGGTCCTTTGGCAAAGAAGGCCATGCCGTCCATATCTGTCGGCCTCTGCCTCGCCGCAAATACACCTGTATTCGGTGTGGATTGGGGCAGCTAGGCGAAGAGCCACGGCAATTCGGAGGGCCTGCGGTGTGAGACGGGTGCCGGTTGCTGACATTGGGGTTGCTAATAGGAAATCACCTGCATGGGGAGCTGCTACAGCTCTAAGTCGGGCAGTGTCATGTGGTGTCGTCGCAGCTTCTAGCAAAGTTGCAGCTTCTTGGTCGGCAATGGGGCGATCCCAGCTGGATTGCTTATGGGCTTCAGAAGGCGGTGATTGGGGTGCTGGTCCTGCGAGAGAGACCCATTTGGTTGTGCAGTCTGTGAAGCTGGGATCATGCACCCCTGCCAGTTGAACTAGGTGCTCAGGTAGGATTTCCTTCACCAGGTTGTCAGACCCCACTGAAGAGGACAGGAATGCTGGTACAGCAATTTGTGTTGCTGTGCGCACGCCAAGGCCCCCGAGTCTGACAGGAAGGGAGGCCTGTTTCCACTGTGAGTTGCTGAGGGAAAGATTGAGGGCTTTTTCTAGTGTTGATTTCAGCAAGCTGTCATACTCTTCTAATTTAATATTGTTGAAAGATGGCGAACATCTTAGAAAGTAGGTCAGCCTGGGAAGGGACAAGCATCTGGTGATGAGGTAAAGTGCATCATGAGCATCGATGTCTTCAATCCTCTCGTTCATCCTCTTCAGGTCAGTGATCTTCTTACCAAGGACCCCGTCGATGGCATTCCTTCCAAGAGGAGCACCTAGGAGTGTGCTGTCCTCAGGGTTGGTTGTATGAATGTCAGGCAAAACAACCTTTATTTGCTCTATTATGTATTTGCTCTATATATATATATATATATATATATATATATATATATATATATATATATATATATATATATATATATATATATATATATATATATATATATATAGTCGTACCTAGTAGTAGCCAGAACGCACTTCTCAGCCTACTATGCAAGGCACGATTTGCCTAATAAGCCAAGTTTTCATGAATTAATTGTATATATATATGTCGTACCTAATAGCCAGAACGCACTTCTCAGCCTACTATGCAAGGCCCGATTTGCCTAATAAGCCAAGTTTTCATGAATTAATTGTTTTTCGACTACCTAACATACCTAACCTAACCTAACCTAGCTTTTTCTGCTACCTAACCTAACCTAACCTAACCTATAAAGATAGGTTAGGTTAGGTAGGGTTGGTAAGGTTCGGTCATATATCTATGTTAATTTTATCTCCAATAAAAAAAATTGACCTCATATATAATGAAATGGGTAGCTTTATCATTTTATAAGGAAAAAGTTAGAGAAAATATATTAATTCATATATATATATATATATATATATATATATATATATATATATATATATATATATATATATGTATATATATATATATATATATATATATATATATATATATATATATATATATATATATAAATATATATATATATATATATATATATAATATATATATATATATATATTTATATATATATATATATATATAAATATATATATATATATATATATATATATATATATTTATATATATAAATATATATATATATATGTCGTACCTAGTAGCCAGAACTCACTTTTCAGCCTATTATGCAAGGCCCGATTTGCCTAATAAGCCAAGTTTTCTTGAATTAATATATTTTCTCTAATTTTTTTCTTATGAAATGATAATGCTACCCATTTCATTATGTATGAGGTCAATTTTTTTTATTGGAGTTAAAATTAACGTAGATATATGACCGAACCTAACCAACCCTACCTAACCTAACCTAACCTATCTTTATAGGTTAGGTTAGGTTAGGTAGCCGAAAAAGTTAGGTTAGGTTAGGTTAGGTAGGTTAGGTAGTCGAAAAACAATTAATTCATGAAAACTTGGCTTATTAGGCAAATCGGGCCTTGCATAGTAGGCTGAGAAGTACGTTCTGGCTACTAGGTACGACATATATATATATATATATATATATATATATATATATATATATATATATATATATGTCGTACCTAGTAGCCAGAACGCACTTCTCAGCCTACTATGCAAGGCCCGATTTGCCTAATAAGCCAAGTTTTCCTGAATTAATATATTTTCTCTAATTTTTTTCTTACGAAATTATAAAGCTACCCATTTCATTACGTATGACGTCAATTTTTTTTTATTGGAGTTAAAATTAACGTAGATATATGACCGAACCTAACCAACCCTACCTAACCTAACCTAACCTATCTTTATAGGTTAGGTTAGGTTAGGTAGCCGAAAAAGTTAGGTTAGGTTAGGTTAGGTTGGTTAGGTTGTCGAAAAACAATTAATTCATGAAAACTTAGCTTATTAGGCAAATCGGGCCTTGCATAGTAGGCTGAGAAGTGAGTTCTGGCTACTAGGTACGACATATATATATATATATATATATATATATATATATATATATATATATATATATATATATATATATATATATTAAAGTTTTTCATAAATATATTTCATAAATTTATTTCATAATTTCCAAGTTTTCATAAATATATATATATATATATATATATATATATATATAAATATATATATATATATATATATATATATATATAAATATATATATATATATATATATATATATATATATATATATATATGTATATATATATGTATATATATTTATATATATTATATATATATATATATATATATATGCAGAATAACCACATATGAAAAATAGAAAATGCTTAACGCGTTTTCGGCTAATTCGCCTTCATCAGAGCAAAGTAGAATCAACTTTGCTCTACTTTGTAGAGCATTCTACTTTGCTCTGATGAAGGCGAATTAGCCGAAAACGCGTTAAGCATTTTCTATTGTTCATATGTGGTTATTCTGCATACTTGGATCAGTGTTTTTGTGATCATTGTTGCATATATATATATATATATATATATATATATATATATATATATATATATATATATATATATATATAAATAGGGAAGGGAGTACCACCTCTGGCTGGAAGAAGGGGGACCCATAGCCTCGGAGGAAACCACACATAACGCATTGGAGGGAATGTAGGTTCCCCTCCAATACAGTTTCTGTGTGCTTTTCTCCTACCACCCCTTTCCCCCCTTTTTTTTTATCCTTTATTGTGTATTTAAAGGTTACAAAACATATAAGACAAATGCCTAAAGATTGTGGATCTCTTGAAGCTCCTCCGCTTCTGGACAGGAACCGAGGACGCAGCAAGCATTTCCCCTCTGGATCACCACACTGAGACGCTGAAACAAAAAACTGGAAGCCCTTGGGTCTCTGGTGACGTCAATGAGCTTGGAACCCAATTCCTTGAGAAATCCCAAGGCACTCTTGCCCCAGGGGCCATGCGTCTCAGACGCTATGGGAACAAAGAGGTATTGACCTTCCAGTTGCCTGTACTTGAGTGATTTTGCTGTTTCCCTGTGGTTGGCCGCCCCACCTGCTTGATCAGCTCCGAAGTGTACATAGGTGTCAGCCAGGGAGGATACACATGTGTAGTCCCACACCAACTGTCTACCCTCCTTCCATGAGTATATGGTGATGCCATCAGGGCGAAGTGCGGGGAAATCCGGGTTTTGGACCCCTAGGATGTGAGGTTCTCTCTCCGCTGGGCACCTAGCTGAGACGAAGCTTCTCTTGATGATGTCATTGACCTCGTTGTGTCTTGCATGCCAGCCCTTTGTGCTTCCGCAATGCAACCCATGCAGTCCATATTGGTCTGCTTCCACCCTGTTGCAAATACACTTGTATTCAGTGTGAATTGGGGCACCAAGGCGGAGGGCCACTGCTACACGAAGGGATTCTGGATCTAGGCGCGTGCCCATTGCTGACATGGGTACTGCCAGGAGGAAGTCTCCTGCATGGGGGGCATGTGGGAAATTTTTACCCACCATATCTAATTATCATCTAAGAAATGTATAATTTCTGTATCATATCAAAATCATATCTAAAATCATATCAGAATCATTATAGATTCATTATACAGTTTGATCCTAGAAGATAATGCCACTTGGATCCCGTACGCATAGGGCCCTATAGATGCCTACGTGACTTTGTGCATGATCTCTTATGGATCCAGAAACTTCTAGAAGGATTTTATAATTAAAAAATTATTGGAACATTGATTCAATATCCGGTAGGGATAAAAATCGAATCCTTAATAAGAATCAGTGGTACTATCAAGTACTACTTATAATCTTTATATCCTATATCAAATTATATTATAATTACAGCTTATCTCAATTATTAGTCTAGACTGTAAAAATAATCAATCAATATTCATAGAAGACTTCCGTGCTTGGGGAGCATGGGAAGGGATCTGGGTCAGAAGCGTCCACGAGAGCCCAGGAGGACCACGCGTTTGTTGACAACTGTGAACACGTGTGACGGATCCTTAGCGAACATTACCAGCTCAAGGACACCTTATCTAATATCTTTATCACCAGTGAACACTCTCTAGAATTGGGGGAGTACCTGGACAATATCGACAAGGAAAATCCTAGAACATTTATATAAAATAAGAGTGTATAGTGGAGATCACAGTGAGACGGTTTCCTCCACCTTCATTCCTAATCTTTATCAACTATCATTCTTCTGCAACTGCAGGGACAATCACATAGCAACGCTACCAGATCATCATACAGCAACGCTGAGACAAAATATCGTGCCTAAACTCAACAAGAGAGAGTTAATCAGTCTGGCACCTTGTCAGACAGGCACCCCGACTGGCAGAGAAGTATATTGAAGGTTATTTTGGTATATGATTGGCCAATTGTATGCTTGTGTGACTTTAATATCCTATAAATCTGTCTGTCGGTTAAAAAGCGAGGCTAAGCCTCGCTTAGCCTCGCCATTACATACCTTAGCCTAAGCCTAAACATTTCAGTAAGTTTATTAATATTGTAGATGAGCAGCAGGTCCTTGTCCAGGCACTAAACCTCATGAGTGTCCAGTTGTCAGAAAAAGATTGAGTCGCAATGCGAAAATAAAGTCTCATGAGTGTCCATTGTGTGGAAAAGGATTCAGTCAAGCTGACTACATAATCATATAAATTGAATATAAATATGTCTGCATATATATTTGAATATATAAATTAAGTTAACAATTGCTTGCTTAGTTAATTTATAAGTTATCATACAAGTTCATTTAATTGAATAATTTCTAGTACTTAGTTAAGTGCTTAGACTACATTTAAAGTCATTTATTATACTTTTACAATTTAATTTGTTGTTCATAGTATAAGAACCTATTGGCTGTTAGTTATGGTGCTAGGTTAGACTATGTATGTTTAAATCTCTGATTTAAACAGAGCCAGTGTTCAGTCATATAACTGAATTTATAAAATCTTATCCTTGTATAATATACAAGCTGATGTGAGATCCCTGTCTACAGGTGGACTGGAACTTCTATCAACTAATCCATTCATCCCACCTGTCCCTTACAGCCCACAATCTATCATTAGGAAAAGAGGAGCTAGGATTTACGATCCTAGCTAGAGATTCTTGGAATTAATTTGCAAACAGTAATTTTCTGGGGGGAGCCCCGTCGGCTCCCCGGAGCTATCCCAGGCTGATATGCTAATGTCAGACTTTGGCATCAGTCATGTGTATGGAGTTCTTAGGCCTACCGGGGACCACGGCCAGAACCGGGCCCCCTCAGAGAGGCAAGGGGAGCAATGGCCTATAGAAGCCCCCGTGTTAGTGGAAGCATTCTATGTCTGCCATCGACCGGAACAGGCACCCAGAAAGGTAAGCGCCCCAAAACAAACCCCTATTCTGGTTAAAATTGCTACCTAAAACCGAACTAGTGGATAGAACTCCCCAACCGAAAACAAGCAAACTAGTGTGACGTCACACACTGCCGCGCCGCTGTCTGCGCAGCTCCCCCCTCCCCGGGAGGGGGAAGGGGGAGCCCCAGACCCCCCGCGCCGGCTACCCACACCTCAGTTTTTGAGGCTGATGCTATAGGCGATGGTCGTGTGCTCTGGCTCCGGTGTCGCTACTGCACTGTGCTTTGCGTGTGGTGTTAGTTTTGTGGGTGCGAGAGCCAGGAGTTATCTTCAGTACTCGGGCTGCATGCGCCTAGGGCTGCCTTCCCTAGGTGCCCTGTAAGTACTGCCCTTGGGGCTTGGGGCCACCTTCCACAGGCTCCTCGGGGTCTGCCTCTGCTGGTCCGTTTTACCTTTCGGTTTTTCGGCCGCCTGTTGGGCTCTTGGGTGTTCTGTTCTCCCTTGTTACCGGCAGGTAAGAGGCAGTTTGCACTGGTAGGGGCGCAGGGTGCTGCTCAGCTTGTATTTCCCGACATCGCGGCCGGCTCTGTTCCTTGGGGTTCGCTGTCCTCTTGCGGGGTTTTGTTTTTCTTTTTGTTTTTGCCTGGTGGGGGGTTCTGTCATTTTATTCAGTTTGTTTTTGCCCTTCCACTGTTCTCATCGGTGGCGCCCCCTGCTAGGTCCCTGTGAGTGTACACGTCCCTGGGGTTCAGCTTTAGAAGTTTGCTTGGTAGTTTTGGGCGCCGGTTTGCAGCACCCTGCCTGGGACTACCTGAGCGCGAGTCCTCTTAAAGTAAACGCTCAGGACCCTGGGAATCCCCTAGGGGGCGCGTGGGTCCGATGGATGTGACCCCGGAGTCCCCACTCGCTGTGTGCGAGTTTGAGGGTTGCTCGGTCCCCTTGTCTCAGGGTGACCCTCATTGTTTTTGCCTCTGCCACGCTGCCTGTTGGGTCGGTGATACTTTCGACCCTGAGTCCTGTGAGTGTTGCTGCTTGCTTGTGACTCAATTTACCCAATCCTCTGATTCTATTCGGGTACAGGCGGCACGTGCGTTGCAGTCTAGGTTTCGTCTGTTGCAACGCGCTCGGTTGGTTGCTTCCCCGGATGCCCCGGGGCTGCCCCGCTTTGCTTTTCGAGACCCGGACTTGGGGGTGGGGGTCGCTTCGATCCTGGTTCAGTCCGCACCTCCTCGTCCTTCCCCTTCTGTTCGTTCTGGTCCCCCGCCCCTGCTTCCGGCCCCGAAGCGTCTGAGGGTTTCGGGGTCGGAGCAGGGGTTACTTGATCTCGAGACTCGGGCAGCTTCGGGGGTTGCCCCTTCCGGGGGGGGCGGCAGAGGCATTCGAGTCTTGTCTCCCGGCCGAAGCTTCAGGGTCTGACCAGTGGGCCCCTCTTCCTCCAGCTTTTCCGGCTGCTCCGTCCTTGTCTTGTGGGGTCGGGGCTTGGGGAGAGGACTCGGCCTCGGGTCCTGTGGTGACGGACCTCGAGGCTGGGGAGGGGCTGACTTGGGGGCCTTGGGCCCCGCTGGACCCCGCCGGGGTTTTTCTTCCCACTGAGCGGGGCTTATTGTTACAAGGAGTGGGGTTTTCTTTCTCCCCCTCTGCGTACGAGTTGGATTTGGTGTAGGCCCCTCCCCGGGTATGGTTCCGTGTTCCCCTGGGTACGTCGGTTCCGTCCTTCCGGAGGTTTTCGGCTTATCGCATCCAACCTGGTGTGGTGCGAGCGGCCTTTGCAGCTTACCTCCTGCGTGACCCGGATTATGCCTCGGAAATGGATCCGTCCACGTCAAGGTTGGGACTTCGTTCCCTTTCTGGCTCCGTTACGAGGTTCCGGAGTCGTCCTGGCTAGCAGACTGCCCCTTGTTTGGTCTGGATTCCTGGCATTCCTTCTGTCGTTCCCGCACGCTGGAGTGGCGGGAAGCTTCCACGGTGCTTCAGGTTTTCCTGGGGGGTGAACTTGAGTACCTGAATGAGTGCTTGTTTGCCCCTGCCCTTCCCCGCGATGTGGGCATTATTCAGCTCCATGTGCAGGTTCCCTCCCTTTCGGCGGCGCTCGTGGCGGGGGACTTGCGCGCTCGGGGCCTTTTGTGTTCGGCCTTGCGGTTCTTTTCCCTCCTGGAGCTGTCTTCGGATTGGCTCGTGGAGGATGTGGGGACGCTTGGGTCCGTCCCGGGGTCCGGCACCTTGTCCTCGGCTGCGCGTTCGTCGGCTGCCTTGTTGAAGCTGTTCACGCCGATTTTGCGGGATGCGGTTTCCCTGTTCTATGCTTCCCGTCTCGCGTGTCGGCAGGCGGTGCTGGGTTCCTCCATGGGATCTGCTTGGGCTCTGGCTCTTAGGCGTTCTTCACCTTTTTGTCCTCTCCTGTTTGGGGAGTCGGCCGTGGCGCAGTTTATTCAGGCTGCGTCGGCGGCTTGTCGTCCGATGTCGGACTTGTTGGTTTTCCGGGGGTCCCGGGGTGGGTCTTCCCGGAAAGGTCGTGCCAGGGCTCGGGGTTCCTCTCGTCGTGGTAGGCCTCTGGTGTCAGGTTTGGGGTTGGCTCCTCCTGCGGACCCTCTCTCGTCTGGTCGGCGCGGTGTTCGCGCTGTGCGGGGTTCTGGGTCTCGTAGGGGTCGCCGGCCCTTTCGCGGTTTGCCCCTTTGACGGGGCGATGGGGGGGCGGCTTGCGCTGTTCGCCCGTGCCTGGTCCCACGATTCGTGGGCCTTTCGGGTCGTGTCTCGCGGCCTGCGGTGGCGTTGGGTGGCCCCTCCCCTCTTTGGGGGGTCGGGGCTGGCAGGGCAGGCTTCTTTCCCTGCGCTCTGTCGAGTCGTCTTGGAGTGGGTACGCTTGGGCGTCGTCGAAACGACGTCGTCCCTCAGATGGGTTTCCCGTCTGTTTCCGGTTCCGAAACGGGACTGCGCGGACCTGCGGTTCATTCTGGACTTGTCCCGTCTGAACCCCTGGGTTCATTGCCCCTCCTTTCGGATGACTACGCTGTCTCAGGTTCGGCTCCTCTTGGAGCCGGGAGCTTCGATGGTGTCCCTGGACCTCCGGGGCGCTTATTGGCATGTCCCGATTCATCCGCGGTTCAGGGACTGGCTCGGTTTTGTAGTGGGGCGTCTGAGTTACCGCTTTCGTTGTCTCCCGTTCGGGTTGAACCTGGCACCTCGCGTGTTCACACGCCTTACACGGGTTGTGGTGGCTCGTTTGCGTCTCCTAGGTGTTCGAGTGTTGGCCTACCTCGACGACTGGCTGGTTTGGGCTCCCAGCCAGTCAGCTTGCTTGCTAGCCAGGGATTTGGTTCTTTCCCAGCTCGCCGGGTTCGGGTTCTTGGTGAACTGGAGGAAGTCCCATCTGGTTCCCTCTCAGGTTCGGACATGGCTGGGTCTCGTGTGGGACTCTCGAACCGCCTCCTTGTCTCTCCCTCCGGAGTCTCTCCTGCGGCTGCGGTCCCGCCTTCGTCTGTTTCTGGAGGGCCCTCGGGTCACCCGGCGGTTGCTCGAGGGGCTGTGCGGGAGCCTGAACTTCGTGATGGTGGTCTACCCGCCGGGTCGGGTTTGGCTTCGACGGCTGTTCTGGTTCCTTCGGGGTTCCCCCTTCCGCCTCTCTCGCGATCGCAGAGTTCGACCCCCGGGGGACTTGCGTCGGTTGCTGCGTCACCGGTTTCCTCTTCGGGTTTTTCGGGGTTCAGTGCCTTGGCGCCTACCCGAGCCCTCGCTCGATGTGTACACGGATGCGTCGTCTCGGCTGGGGTTTTGTGACCAGTGCTCACCAGGCCGGCCAGGGGCGTTGGGATCCGTCCTTCCGTCGAGCTCACAGTACGGTGCGGGAGTTCGCGGCAGTGTGGTTTGCTCTGGGGAGGATTCGGGTGGCCCGCGGATCGACGATTCGGCTCCATTCGGACTGCTCTCCGGTGGTTCATTGCCTGAACCGCGGGGGTTCGATGCGGTCCTTGTCTCTTTGGGGTTGGTTGCTTCGGGTGACTCGTCTGCTGAGTTCTCGGGGTTTGGCTCTCCTGGCGGTTCACGTACGGGGCGTGTCCAACGTCTTGGCCGACGCCCTGTCTCGCTTCGTTCCTCTCTCCACGGAGTGGACGGTCGACGACGAGTCCTTCCTTTGGCTTTGCCAGACGTTCGGGCGCCCCGAGGTGGACCTCTTCGCGTCGGCGTGGTCGCGGCGTCTTCCCGTTTATGCGGCGCCCTTCCCCGATTGCGAGGCCGTCGGGGTCGATGCCTTTCGGCTCGACTGGACGAGGTGGGGGTTCCTGTATCTCTTTCCCCCGGTTCGGCTGTTGCTCCAGGTCCTGACTCGCTTAGAGACTTACCGGGGGAGAGTTGTCCTTCTGGCCCCTTGGTGGCCGGCCCAGCCTTGGTTTCAGGCGCTGGTTGCTCGGTGTCCGAACCCGAGGGTTTTTCCCGCGGCTCTGCCTCTTTCAGCAGATCGGGCCGGTACGTCACGTAGCTGGTTCGATCTTCTCCTCGAGTCTTCGCGTATGGTTTTTTTGACTCGAGTCTATCATCATCTCTATGGTGATCAGGTGGCCTCCTTGTTGGTGTCCCACCTGAGGGCTTCTTCTCGGCGGCAGTATGCAGTTTTCCTGGCGGTCCTTCCGTTTCTTTTTGCGTCTTCGTCGTGTTAGCTCCTTGTCTGTTCGGGTGGTCTTGTCCTTCCTCTCGTGGTTGTTTCAGGACCGTCATCTTATGCCTAACACTGTCGCTTCGTATCGTGCGGCGCTGGCGGAGCCGCTTCAGCTTGCTTTCGGTATCGATGTTACGTCTGCGCCGTTTCGCAAGCTGTCTCGTGCATTGTTTCACCTCCGGCCTGCTCATGCGTCGCCTGAGCCGTCCTGGTCTTTGGACAGAGTGCTCGCTTTCCTTTCATCTCCTCGTTTCGTTGTGGCCCCTTCGATCCAGGATTGTTTTTCCAAGGCACTTTTCTTGTTGGCTTTGGCCTCTGGGGGTCGGGTAGGGGAGCTTCATGCTCTCCTCCGGCGCAGGGGTTTCTGCTCTTTTGGTCGTGGTGATAGTTTTGTTCGTTTGCAGCCGTCTCCTTCTTTTCTGGCGAAGAATGAGACTGCTGCGTTCCGGAGGGGTCCATGGGTGGTTGATGCTTGGTTGGTCTGGCCGGGGGTGCATCATGTTTTGTGATCGGCGGTTGCAGCCTGTTGTCTCGGCTTCGAGTTGAGGGATGAGCGACGACCGCCTCCCGGGTAAGTCCCTCTTTTTCTGTCTGTGGGTAGTTAGCTCCGGGGAGCCGACGGGGCTCCCCCCAGAAAACCAGTGTTGAATGTAATGAAACGCCATTTTCTGGGTGAGTCCCGGAGGCTCCCCGGCATCCCTCCCTCCCTCCGGTCGGCGGTTTTTCGCGTTTTTGACATCCAGCCTCAAGAACTGAGGTGTGGGTAGCCGGCGCGGGGGGTCTGGGGCTCCCCCTTCCCCCTCCCGGGGAGGGGGGAGCTGCGCAGACAGCGGCGCGGCAGTGTGTGACGTCACACTAGTTTGCTTGTTTTCGGTTGGGGAGTTCTATCCACTAGTTCGGTTTTAGGTAGCAATTTTAACCAGAATAGGGGTTTGTTTTGGGGTGCTTACCTTTCTGGGTGCCTGTTCCGGTCGATGGCAGACATAGAATGCTTCCACTAACACGGGGGCTTCTATAGGCCATTGCTCCCCTTGCCTCTCTGAGGGGGCCCGGTTCTGGCCGTGGTCCCCGGTAGGCCTAAGAACTCCATACACATGACTGATGCCAAAGTCTGACATAAGCATATCAGCCTGGGATAGCTCCGGGGAGCCTCCGGGACTCACCCAGAAAATGGCGTTTCATTACATTCAACGCTGGTTTTTTAATTTAGTTCAGTCCAAGTCTCTAGTAGTCTCCTCTTATATCAATTCCAGCAGGTTTTTCCCACATTAATGGTCCTTCGAACCTAGATATTAATGGTCCTTCGAACCTAGATATTTATGGTCCTTTGAACCTAGATATTTATGGTCATTCGTTTACCAAATATCATTCCAGCAAATACATAAGAAACTTCTTGAGTCTGCATTGGAATAATTTTTACATATTCTAGCCTAACCTAGCTATCAGCCAATATTTATCATAGCTATATATCTTAAGTAAACATATTGTTTGCAGTGGCTTAAGCCACCATATCCATTAACTAGTAAGCATTCATAGCATACTAATACTGTTCAGTGTTAAGAAACCACAGTACTTAATTATATCAGTGTCAAAGACACAACTGCATCTTAATCATATCATTACCTCCCTCACTTGTGGTAACATTACATACATATTTAAGTGTATTATCTAGCATTATCTCTAATCAACTGATTTTCAGAGCTGCTCATTACATAATATCCTTTAAAAAGTATTTTTAATCACTGTAAGAGCATTTCATTACAATCTAACTATAATCAACTATATCATACCCTATTACAGGTAAAACCAGTAGACATTCTACTGTAATTTATCAAACAACTATTAGGGTAACAGATCTTGTTATAACTTTGCAAAAATAGTACCATTTACTATTTTTTAAAAATTATTACAGGATTTACCAACTTGGTGCATTCGGGTCACAAATCAAATTATTACAGTACTTTTCATAATTGAACACCTGCTACAACCAGATTCCAGGGAGGAAATGAAGGACGATCTTTGGAATCATTACCTAAGTAGACAGGAAAGCTCATTTATCAAAATACATTAACATCATACATATTTATCAGAAAAAAGAAAATATCTCGAAATCTACGGAACTCGGAAAAGGTCAAAATGGCTGACCGTATTCCACCAGCAGCTGAAACAGGAAATAGAAGGACACTTATTGGTCTACAAAATCACCTAACTCAACTGATTGACAAATGTCAAAAGTTGGCTAGACAATTATCTCCTGATTTAATAATTTTGAATACCAGAGTAAAAGCAGCTGTTGAAAAGTATGGACAAATCAAACGCCATGCAGAGATTTATCTAACAGAAATGGCTACTGCAGATTTAACCCAAAGGGAACTTCAGGAAATCATTGCTGAAATGACAATGTATGAAGATGAAATCCAAGATCAACTTGATCCTTTCATTAAACAAATATCTCAAGCAGGAACCCAATCCAATGTGAGCTCATCCACTCAACAGAGCAATGCAACTATCACACATATAGCAGCAGAGCTCCCAAAGGTACATTTACCATATTTTGAGGGCAAGGATGAAGACGATTGGGATACCTTCTGGAGAGCCTTTGATTCTATAATAAACTCCAACGCTTCTCTCAAAAAAGCGACGAAGTTTCAATATTTACAAGGCCAGTTACGAGGAGAGGCAAGGCAGGTCATTGCTAATTTGTCATTAACAGATGATGATTACGACCATGCCTTACAGTTGTTACAAGATAATTACAGTGATAAGGAGACAGCTATTGCTCGTCTCACATACAAATTATTGGATTTACCCTCTCCCAATAAAAGTTATGAGTCACTACAATCATTTCGATTGTCTATAGAATCAATCATCAAAGCCCTTAGTACAAAAGTACCTGTAGGAAATGCAGAGTGGCTTACAAAGTTAATCATTCAAAGCAAACTTCCTAATGAGGTCATAGACAGCCTATGCACCCATTATAACACCAACATCTTATCACAGAGCCAAATCTTTGATGGACTTCGAGCTTACGTACAAAGATTACGAAGCCGAGGAAAACTTAGATCACAAGAAAAAATCACTAAAAGTGAATCCATGGACAAAAACAAAAATGTCCAAACTGGCAGTCAAAAATCAAGGCAACAAAACTCCTCTTCTGCAAAGTGGAAACAGAGTGATGTTGGCTCTTATGCTATATCCCCCACAGTTAACAGAACTGTAGGAAATAAAACTCCCAAGGCAGATAAGACAAAAGGAGCTGCAAGTGCCCTAAAATGTTTATTCTGTCAAGAAACACATACCATTTATCAATGCACATTTTATGAAGGTCGTGCCAGTCGAATCAATCGACTGAAATCTCTGAACAGGTGCATCCGTTGTTTACGGAAGCATGATACAAGTGAATGTAATACTCAATTGCAGAACTGCCAATATTGTCATAAAAGTGTACATCACACAGCACTCTGTGGTGATATCAACACTCAATCCAGATCACAGACATCAAATAATCAACCTGCATCTCAGGCAAAACCCAAAGATGACAATAACACAACAGCCGTACAATACTGTACAGTAATGAGTAATGTCAATGCCTTAGATACAGAAATTGTTACAACAGCCATATACTGCACAGCTAGAACTATGCAATCAAGGAATTTGTATTCAAACAAGAGGCTTTTTTGATCAAGGTTCTCAGAAAACCTTTATCAGTAAAAAGATGGCAGAAGATTTACAACTTAAATCTTCCAAGCAAATATCTACATCCATATCAGGGTTTTTTACCAGTTCAGGTCGTAGAACTTTTCCGGTAGTACAACTCATTGTCTGTCTAGGTACATCCCAAAGGACAGTCGAAGCCATAGTAGTTGATAAAATTTCTACTGAAATGGAAGTGACTGGTCTGGCAGCAACAATTAAATTCCTAAAAGAAAAAGGAATCCAATTAGCAGATCCTCTACTCGATTCTGACTACATAGGGAATATCGGAATCCTGATTGGAGCTGACTACTATCATCGATTCATTCTGGGATCAGAGGAATGTATGGGTATGAATATACTCAAATCGGCAGGAGGCATATTGATGACAGGACCTATACTAGATCTTGAACCTTCAACTCCTGTAAAATCACATCATATAGAAACTGTAATCGTGGCATGGCTAGGCAAAGAACAGTCACCACTTAATATCCCCCACATGATTGATGATGGATTGGAATCTGTACATCAATTGTGGGAACTTGATGCCAAAGGAGTAATTCCTGAACAACCAAGTCCTGATGATGTCTGTGCATACAATCAGTACTTAGAAACTGTACAGTATCATGATGGACAATACTGGGTAAGGCTACCATGGAAAATCAACCATAAAACCTTACCTACCAATTATCACATGGCTTATAGCCAATTTAAATCTCAATTAGCAAAGCTAAGAAAAAGGCCTGAGCATTTAAAACTCTATCATGAGATTATAGCTCAACAATTAAAGAATAAATTCATCGAAGTCGTGAAACACGACAATAAGCAAGCAGGCCATTTTTTACCACACATGGCTGTAATGAGAGATTCAAAAACGACTCCTTTACGGATAGTTTTTAATTGTAGCTCTAAATCTGGACTCCAAGGAACCAGTCTAAATGATTGTTTGCAAACAGGTCCAAGTCTAACTCAGAAATTGTATGACATACTGTTGAACTTTAGACTTAACAAATATGCTTATTCAGCAGATATTAGTAAGGCCTTTCTAAGAGTTGGCTTGCAGGAAGAAGATAGAGACTTCACTAAGTTTCTATGGGTAGAGAACCCAGAAGATATCAATAGTCATATAGTGACTTACAGATTCTCATCAGTTCTTTTTGGCGCGACAAATAGTCCATTTCTATTGCAAGCAACTCTAGATACTCATCTGAAGAAATCATCAAGTCCCTATAAGGCTGAAATCAGTCAGAATCTATATGTAGATGATTTTCAAGGGACAGTTAACAGTACTACTGAACTGTTACAATTATATCAAGAGGCCAACAAGGAACTACAAGGTGCCAACATGCCACTACAGTCTTGGGCCTCTAATAATACAACATTGAATAATCAAATAGCAAGAGATTACCCTGAATATCATGTACCAGAATCACAAAAGGTGTTAGGCATGGAGTGGGATTTAATCTCGGACACAATTCATATCAGAGCTGTACCAGTAAATTATTGCATTGCTACAAAAAGGGATTTGCTTTCACAAGTTAGCAAAGTATTCGACCCACTTGGTCTATTAAATCCTTTAACTATCAAGTGGCGTTTATTGGTGCAAGAAGCTTGGAAGACTAAAGTTGGTTGGAATGATCCACTACCACTCCAGTTACAAAAAGCTTGGATGGAAGTGGCTCAAGAACAAACTTTAGTCGAAAAGATAATCTTTCCAAGACACATAGTCGAGGAAAATGATGAAGTATCACTACATGTATTCGCAGACTCGTCAGCCAAAGCCTTTGGAGCTTGTGCTTACTTAGTGACTTCTAATCAATCACATCTTATCACCTCTAAGGCCAGAGTTGCTCCATTAAAAAAAGGACTTTGCCTCAGATGGAACTAACTGCATTGCTAACTGGCACATGCTTAGCAGTGCATATCAAACAAGTCTTGTCTACCATGAACATCAAAGATGTCATTATATGGTCTGACAATGAAGCTGTATTACAATGGGTACGAAACGACAACTGTCCAACTCCATATGTAAAAAATCGCGTCTCGGAAATTAAAGAAATTTCCGCAGGCTTTCAATTGTTGCATGTACCAACAAAAGATAATCCAGCTGATCAAGAGGGATGACATTTAAACAATTTGCAAAGGCAGATATTTGGTTTCATGGGCCTCAATGGTTAGTGAATGGTAGTTGGCCTGAACAACCGAAACGCATTTGCCCGAAACGCATTGCGTAATAGTGGCTTTAGGCATTGTATGTACTAGCTCTATCTATATATCAATCCATTAATGTAACATCACTTGTATGTATATACCTTACCTGAATAAACATCTAAAAATCTATCTAACAAAAGCCACACGTCATCTCGACACAAACCATAACTACCACCAGGCAGCAAGCTCAAATATCAGTCTTGGATTGTACTCGTTAGTCCTCGCTCATCAAATTAATCAATGTAACACAGAACGTGTTTCATTATCTCAGGAAAAAAGGTATAAAATACACTTTTCCTGATGCACTTATCTATTGGGTAAGACAAGCCCAGAGAGAAACTTATGGGAATAACTATGAAAAACTTCCACATAAGTTAAAACACAATCTCGGTCTGTGGATAGACCAAGAAAATCACAACATTCTGCGTTGTGGAGGGAGACTTAAACACCCAGATATCAATCTAGATACTGTGCATCCATGGTTTTTACCAAAAAATCATTGGATCACCAGGTTGATTGTGTTACACACACATCAACAAATCATCAAACATGGAGGAGTGTTAGACACACTCACACAAATCAGACAGCAGTACTGGATTCCTCAGGGAAGACAGTCAGTCAAATCAATCTTGAAGAATTGCATGATATGCCGAAGGTACGATGCAAGAACTTGCTCTTATCCAGGGCCACCACCTCTACCAAAGGAACGAGTGGTCCATCTACACCCTTTCGAAACGACAGGAGTAGATTATACAGGAGCAATGTATCTAACAGGGACTCCAGATAAGCAACCTATCAAGGCATACATCTGTCTGTTCACCTGTGCTACCACCAGGGCAGTACATTTAGAGGTAACACCCGATATGACTGCTCAATCATTTATACAAGCTTTCCGCAGATTCGCAGCACGCCGTTCATGCCCTAAGCTGATGATTTCAGACAACGGAGCAAACTTGGTAGCTGGAGAAGCATGTCTACGGGAAATTTGTTCCCATCCTGCAGTTACTTCCACACTGGAACAGCGTCATTGCAGATGGAAATTTATCCCTCCGAGAGCCCCATGGCACGGAGGATTTTATGAACGGTTAATAGGAACTGTTAAAAGATCCTTGAGAAAATCTCTACACCGTCAGAAAATCAATCTTCAAGAACTCCAGACAGTAATCACGGAAATAGAATCAAGGGTGAATAACCGGCCGCTGACTTACTTGTCTGATGATCCTACTCAACATGAGCCATTAAGTCCTGCACACTTAATGTATGGAAGACTTTTGACTCCAGTACCATCTCTAGTGGATGGTGAGATCAGAGATCCCTCATATGTGGGTCAGAGCGAGTTGGTTCAGGGGTATAAGCATCTGTCCAGCATAATCCAAAAATGGAATGATGTTTGGACAAAAGAATATCTTACATCACTACGAGAACATCACTATGGGGCCAATGTCCCCCATAATATATCTATTCTCCAACCTGGCAATATTGTCTTGGTAGACAGTGATGGCCCTAGGGCTGACTGGCCATTAGGTAAAGTTGTCTCAGTCCATCCAGATAGCCAAGGGATTTTGAGAATAGTCAAAATCCTGTCTAAAGGAACAACTTCCGTAAAGACATTGGACAAACTCATCCACATGGAATCAGTGAGCCAGCTGCAGTTAGATCCTGAGAGACCTCAAGACACTCTAACTCCACATGACCCACAGACTCCTAACAGATTCAGATTCAGATGTTTATTCAGGTAAGGTATATACATACAAGTGATGTTACATTAATGGATTGATATATAGATAGAGCTAGTACATACAATGCCTAAAGCCACTATTACGCAATGCGTTTCGGGCAAGAAAAACATTAATATCTAGAACTTAATACTAATTGAGCATAAAGAATAAAAAGTGTTGAGAACAAATACAAATAAAGATAAAAAAAGGGGGAACATGACTGAAAAAGCAGCAAAAATACAATAGGTTGACAAACAGTGTTGATTAAAAAAAAAAGAAAATAACAGACATGGGTTGACAATAGAGGAGTGAGGTAGATTACAGGGAATTTATTAGGTAGTGTTTAGTTTTTATCTTAAACTGGTTGAGAGAGGTACAGTCTTTAACATGGTTGGGAAGGTCATTCCACATACTGGGCCCCTTGATTTGCAGAGCATTTCTAGTTTGATTAAGACGTACTCTAGGAATATCAAAACTGTATTTATTTCTGGTGTGGTGCTCATGGGTTCTGTTACAACCTTCTATGAAGCTTTTAAGATCAGGATTGGCATTATAGTTTAGCGTTTTATATATGTATAATACACTTGAGAGAATGTGCAGTGACTTAATATCTATCATATTCAGAGATTTGAGTAGGGGTACCGAGTGATGTCTGGGGCCAGAGTTGGATATTGTTCTAATAGCAGCTTTGTGTTGGGTAATTAGAGGACGTAAGTGATTTTGGGTAGTAGAACCCCAAGCACAGATACCATAGTTGAGATAAGGATAGATAAGGGAGTAATAGAGAGTCACCAGGGCAGGGCGTGGTACATAATATCTGATCTTAGAAAGAATGCCCACAGTTTTTGAAACTTTTTTTGATATATTTAGAATGTGTCCCTGGAAATTCAGCTTGTGGTCAATGAGAATGCCAAGGAATTTGCCATCTAATTTGTTACAAATTTGGGTATTGTTTATTTTGAGATTTATATGACTAGAGGATTTATTGCCAAACAGAATATAGAAAGTTTTGTCAATGTTAAGGGTGAGTTTGTTGGCAGTTAGCCAAAGATGGACTTTATTTAGCTCAGTATTTACTGTGGCATTTAGAGCAAGAGGGTCAGGACTGGAGTAAATGAAGGTTGTGTCGTCAGCAAATAGAATTGGTTTGAGGTGTTGGGAGGCATTTGGAAGGTCATTAATGTAGATGAGAAAGAGGAGAGGGCCAAGTATGCTGCCCTGAGGAACACCAATGTTGATGGGTAGGGTGGGAGAAATTGTATTATTCACAGAAACATATTGGAGCCTGTCAGTAAGGTAGGACTCGAGGTATTGTAGGGAGTGTCCTCTGACTCCATAATGATGTAATTTAAGAAGAAGGTTATGGTGGTTGACAGTATCAAAAGCTTTACGCAGGTCCACAAATAACCCAACAGGGAACTCCTTTTTATCAAGAGCTGTATGAATCGAGTTAAGCATACTAATAAGTGCATCGTTAGTGCTTTTTTTGGGTCTGAAGCCATATTGGCAAGGGCTAAGTATATTGAGTTTGGCTAGATATGAGTAAAGCTGCTTATATATAAGTTTTTCAAAAATTTTTGACAAGTTTGGCAGGATTGATATAGGTCTGTAGTTGTTAACATCTGTGGGGTCACCACATTTGTGGACAGGCGTTACTCTCGCTTTTTTTAGAATATCTGGAAAGGTTTGGAGTTCAAGTGACTTGTTGAAGAGCAAAGCAATAGCAGGGGCTAAAGATCTGGAGGCTTTTTTGTAAATTAAAGTTGGTATCTCCTCGAGGGCACCAGACTTGGTTTTAAGGGAAAGGATTATCTCATTGACGTCAGTGGAGTTAATAGGCTTTAGGTACAGAGACTGTGGATAGTTACCTGTAAGATAGTCCTTAATGTCAGTACTGGAAGATGGAATATCATTTGCAAGGGATGAACCAATGGAAGAGAAGAACCTATTGAACTCAATAGCAGAATCAGAGGCTGAAAGCTGACCATCGTTATTAGACAGGAGAGTCGGTTTGTTATTTAAAGATTTCTTTGATCCCAATATTTGTGAAATTGTGCTCCAAGTTTGTTTAATGTTGCTCTTTATTTGAGTAAATTTATCTTCGTAGTATTTAGTTTTGGCTCGTCTAATTATCTTAGATAGCAATAATGAGTAATTCTTTGAGAATTCTTTGGAGACAATTCCTAACCTATACTTCTTCTCAATGTCGTGTTTTTTGTTAATGGATTTCAGTATTCCCTTTGTAAGCCAAGGATTGTTAAGCCTTTTGCTTGTGACTTGTTTTGTAAGCCTAGGACAGTGGGTGTTATAAAGGCTAAGAGTTGTTTGTAGAAAAGATTGCACTGCTAGGTTGATGTCCCCTATGTTACCTAACTCGGACTCCCAGTTGACATTATCAGCAGCAGTTATAAAATTGTTTATAGCAGTTTCATTGTGCAGCCTAAAGCTTAACTCCCTTGTTTCTAGAGGTGGTTTGCTAATGTTAGTTAAGAGAAATGTGGGGTAGTGGTCTGTAGTGCTATCGGTGATTATACCTGAAGTAAGCGGAGAGGTTATGTTGGTCCAGATGTGATCTAGAGTCGTGGCAGTGCTATCAGTGATTCTAGTAGGTCTAGTGATTAAGGGTATGAGGATAACAGACACAATCGTCCACAACAGACAGCAGCACAAAAGTGCAAGCAAAATTTGCACTTGTATTATCAATCCGATGGAGAGTAAATAAATACAGCTGGTTACTACTGTCCTTAGTATTGGACTCTGTGCCAGTTCTCTCCCTCTGGAAGATGTGGGAAATTTTTACCCACCATATCTAATTATCATCTAAGAAATGTATAATTTCTGTATCATATCAAAATCATATCTAAAATCATATCAGAATCATTATAGATTCATTATACAGTTTGATCCTAGAAGATAATGCCACTTGGATCCCATATGCATAGGGCCCTATAGATGCCTACATGACTTTGTGCATGATCTCTTATGGATCCAGAAACTTCTAGAAGGATTTTATAATTAAAAAATTATTGGAACATTGATTCAATATCCGGTAGGGATAAAAATCAAATCCTTAATAAGAATCAGTGGTACTATCAAGTACTACTTATAATCTTTATATCCTATATCAAATTATATTATAATTACAGCTTATCTCAATCATAAGTCTAGACTGTAAAAATAATCAATCAATATTCATAGAAGACTTCCGTGCTCGGGGAGCATGGGAAGGGATCTGGGTCAGAAGCGTCCACGAGAGCCCAAGAGGACCACGCGTTTGTTGACAACTGTGAACACGTGTGACGGATCCTTAGCGAACATTACCAGCTCAAGGACACCTTATCTAATATCTTTATCACCAGTGAACACTCTCTAGAATTGGGGGAGTACCTGGACAATATCTACAAGGAAAATCCTAGAACATTTATATAAAATAAGAGTGTATAGTGGAGATCACAGTGAGACGGTTTCCTCCACCTTCATTCCTAATCTTTATCAACTATCATTCTTCTGCAACTGCAGGGACAATCATGTAGCAACGCTACCAGATCATCATACAGCAACGCTGAGACAAAATATCGTGCCTAAACTCAACAAGAGAGAGTTAATCAGTCTGGCACCTTGTCAGACAGGCACCCCGACTGGCAGAGAAGTATATTGAAGGTTATTTTGGTATATGATTGGCCAATTGTATGCTTATGTGACTTTAATATCCTATAAATCTGTCTGTCGGTTAAAAAGCGAGGCTAAGCCTCACATTTCAGTAAGTTTATTAATATTGTAGATGAGCAGCAGGTCCTTGTCCAGGCACTAAACCTCATGAGTGTCCAGTTGTCAGAAAAAGATTGAGTCGCAATGCGAAAATAAAGTCTCATGAGTGTCCATTGTGTGGAAAAGGATTCAGTCAAGCTGACTACATAATCATATAAATTGAATATAAATATGTCTGCATATATATTTGAATATATAAATTAAGTTAACAATTGCTTGCTTAGTTAATTTATAAGTTATCATACAAGTTCATTTAATTGAATAATTTCTAGTACTTAGTTAAGTGCTTAGACTACATTTAAAGTCATTTATTATACTTTTACAATTTAATTTGTTGTTCATAGTATAAGAACCTATTGGCTGTTAGTTATGGTGCTAGGTTAGACTATGTATGTTTAAATCTCTGATTTAAACAGAGCCAGTGTTCAGTCATATAACTGAATTTATAAAATCTTATCCTTGTATAATATACAAGCTGATGTGAGATCCCTGTCTACAGGTGGACTGGAACTTCTATCAACTAATCCATTCATCCCACCTGTCCCTTACAGCCCACAATCTATCATTAGGAAAAGAGGAGCTAGGATTTACGATCCTAGCTAGAGATTCTTGGAATTAATTTGCAAACTGTAATTTTTTAATTTAGTTCAGTCCAAGTCTCTAGTAGTCTCCTCTTATATCAATCCCAGCAGGTTTTTCCCTCATTAATGGTCCTTCGAACCTAGATATTAATGGTCCTTCGAACCTAGATATTTATGGTCCTTTGAACCTAGATATTTATGGTCATTCGTTTACCAAATATCATTCCAGCAAATACATAAGAAACTTCTTGAGTCTGCATTGGAATAATTTTTACATATTCTAGCCTAACCTAGCTATCAGCCAATATTTATCATAGCTATATATCTTAAGTAAACGTATTGTTTGCAGTGGCTTAAGCCACCATATCCATTAACTAGTAAGCATTCATAGCATACTAATACTGTTCAGTGTTAAGAAACCATAGTACTTAATTATATCAGTGTCAAAGACACAACTGCATCTTAATCATATCATTACCTCCCTCACTTGTGGTAACATTACATACATATTTAAGTGTATTATCTAGCATTATCTCTAATCAACTGATTTTCAGAGCTGCTCATTACATAATATCCTTTAAAAAGTATTTTTAATCACTGTATGAGCATTTCATTACAATCTAACTATAATCAACTATATCATACCCTATTACAGGTAAAACCAGTAGACATTCTACTGTAATTTATCAAACAACTATTAGGGTAACAGATCTTGTTATAACTTTGCAAAAATAGTACCATTGACTATTTTTTAAAAATTATTACAGGATTTACCAACTTGGTGCATTCGGGTCACAAATCAAATTATTACAGTACTTTTGATAATTGAACACCTGCTACAACCAGATTCCAGGGAGGAAATGAAGGACGATCTTTGGAATCATTACCTAAGTAGACAGGAAAGCTCATTTATCAAAATACATTAACATCATACATATTTATCAGAAAAAAGAAAATATCTCGGAATCTACGGAACTCGGAAAAGGTCAAAATGGCTGACCGTATTCCACCAGCAGCTGAAACAGGAAATAGAAGGACACTTATTGGTCTACAAAATCACCTAACTCAACTGATTGACAAATGTCAAAAGTTGGCTAGACAATTATCTCCTGATTTAATAATTTTGAATACCAGAGTAAAAGCAGCTGTTGAAAAGTATGGACAAATCAAACGCCATGCAGAGATTTATCTAACAGAAATGGCTACTGCAGATTTAACCCAAAGGGAACTTCAGGAAATCATTGCTGAAATGACAATGTATGAAGATGAAATCCAAGATCAACTTGATCCTTTAATTAAACAAATATCTCAAGCAGGAACCCAATCCAATGTGAGCTCATCCACTCAACAGAGCAATGCAACTATCACACATATAGCAGCAGAGCTCCCAAAGGTACATTTACCATATTTTGAGGGCAAGGATGAAGACGATTGGGATACCTTCTGGAGAGCCTTTGATTCTATAATAAACTCCAACGCTTCTCTCAAAAAAGCGACGAAGTTTCAATATTTACAAGGCCAGTTACGAGGAGAGGCAAGGCAGGTCATTGCTAATTTGTCATTAACAGATGATGATTACGACCATGCCTTACAGTTGTTACAAGATAATTACAGTGATAAGGAGACAGCTATTGCTCGTCTCACATACAAATTATTGGATTTACCCTCTCCCAATAAAAGTTATGAGTCACTACAATCATTTCGATTGTCTATAGAATCAATCATCAAAGCCCTTAGTACAAAAGTACCTGTAGGAAATGCAGAGTGGCTTACAAAGTTAATCATTCAAAGGAAACTTCCTAATGAGGTCATAGACAGCCTATGCACCCATTATAACACCAACATCTTATCACAGAGCCAAATCTTTGATGGACTTCGAGCTTACGTACAAAGATTACGAAGCCGAGGAAAACTTAGATCACAAGAAAAAATCACTAAAAGTGAATCCATGGACAAAAACAAAAATGTCCAAACTGGCAGTCAAAAATCAAGGCAACAAAACTCCTCTTCTGCAAAGTGGAAACAGAGTGATGTTGGCTCTTATGCTATATCCCCCACAGTTAACAGAACTGTAGGAAATAAAACTCCCAAGGCAGATAAGACAAAAGGAGCTGCAAGTGCCCTAAAATGTTTATTCTGTCAAGAAACACATACCATTTATCAATGCACATTTTATGAAGGTCGTGCCAGTCGAATCAATCGACTGAAATCTCTGAACAGGTGCATCCGTTGTTTACGGAAGCATGATACAAGTGAATGTAATACTCAATTGCAGAACTGCCAATATTGTCATAAAAGTGTACATCACACAGCACTCTGTGGTGATATCAACACTCAATCCAGATCACAGACATCCAATAATCAACCTGCATCTCAGGCAAAACCCAAAGATGATAATAACACAACAGCCGTACAATACTGTACAGTAATGAGTCATGTCAATGCCTTAGATACAGAAATTGTTACAACAGCCATATTGCCTACTGCACAGCTAGAACTATGCAATCAAGGAATTTGTATTCAAACAAGAGGCTTTTTTGATCAAGGTTCTCAGAAAACCTTTATCAGTAAAAAGATGGCAGAAGATTTACAACTTAAATCTTCCAAGAAAATATTTACATCCATATCAGGGTTTTTTACCAGTTCAGGTCGTAGAACTTTTCCGGTAGTACAACTCATTGTCTGTCTAGGTACATCCCAAAGGACAGTCGAAGCCATAGTAGTTGATAAAATTCCTACTGAAATGGAAGTGACTGGTCTGGCAGCAACAATTAAATTCCTAAAAGAAAAAGGAATCCAATTAGCAGATCCTCTACTCGATTCTGACTACATAGGGAATATCGGAATCCTGATTGGAGCTGACTACTATCATCGATTCATTCTGGGATCAGAGGAATGTATGGGTATGAATATACTCAAATCGGCAGGAGGCATATTGATGACAGGACCTATACTAGATCTTGAACCTTCAACTCCTGTAAAATCACATCATATAGAAACTGTAATCGTGGCATGGCTAGGCAAAGAACAGTCACCACTTAATATCCCCCACATGATTGATGATGGATTGGAATCTGTACATCAATTGTGGGAACTTGATGCCAAAGGAGTAATTCCTGAACAACCAAGTCCTGATGATGTCTGTGCATACAATCAGTACTTAGAAACTGTACAGTATCATGATGGATAATACTGGGTAAGGCTACCATGGAAAATCAACCATAAAACCTTACCTACCAATTATCACATGGCTTATAGCCAATTTAAATCTCAATTAGCAAAGCTAAGAAAAAGGCCTGAGCATTTAAAACTCTATCATGAGATTATAGCTCAACAATTAAAGAATAAATTCATCGAAGTCGTGAAACACGACAATAAGCAAGCAGGCCATTTTTTACCACACATGGCTGTAATGAGAGATTCAAAAACGACTCCTTTACGGATAGTTTTTAATTGTAGCTCTAAATCTGGACTCCAAGGAACCAGTCTAAATGATTGTTTGCAAACAGGTCCAAGTCTAACTCAGAAATTGTATGACATACTGTTGAACTTTAGACTTAACAAATATGCTTATTCAGCAGATATTAGTAAGGCCTTTCTAAGAGTTGGCTTGCAGGAAGAAGATAGAGACTTCACTAAGTTTCTATGGGTAGAGAACCCAGAAGATATCAATAGTCATATAGTGACTTACAGATTCTCATCAGTTCTTTTTGGCGCGACAAATAGTCCATTTCTATTGCAAGCAACTCTAGATACTCATCTGAAGAAATCATCAAGTCCCTATAAGGCTGAAATCAGTCAGAATCTATATGTAGATGATTTTCAAGGGACAGTTAACAGTACTACTGAACTGTTACAATTATATCAAGAGGCCAACAAGGAACTACAAGGTGCCAACATGCCACTACAGTCTTGGGCCTCTAATAATACAACATTGAATAATCAAATAGCAAGAGATTACCCTGAATATCATGTACCAGAATCACAAAAGGTGTTAGGCATAGAGTGGGATTTAATCTCGGACACAATTCATATCAGAGCTGTACCAGTAAATTATTGCATTGCTACAAAAAGGGATTTGCTTTCACAAGTTAGCAAAGTATTCGACCCACTTGGTCTATTAAATCCTTTAACTATCAAGTGGCGTTTATTGGTGCAAGAAGCTTGGAAGACTAAAGTTGGTTGGAATGATCCACTACCACTCCAGTTACAAAAAGCTTGGATGGAAGTGGCTCAAGAACAAACTTTAGTCGAAAAGATAATCTTTCCAAGACACATAGTCGAGGAAAATGATGAAGTATCACTACATGTATTCGCAGACTCGTCAGCCAAAGCCTTTGGAGCTTGTGCTTACTTAGTGACTTCTAATCAATCACATCTTATCACCTCTAAGGCCAGAGTTGCTCCATTAAAAAAAGGACTTTGCCTCAGATGGAACTAACTGCATTGCTAACTGGCACATGCTTAGCAGTGCATATCAAACAAGTCTTGTCTACCATTGTGACAATAATCTCCTTCAAGAGATTGAGCCTGCTCTTCCCTCCACAAACACGTCGTTGAAATTATATAAAACGACTATGGAAGACATGTCCAACAACAACAACAACACCAGCAAGGCTTGCCAGGGTGAGCAAAACCTATGCAGCCAGCCACCTGTTCGGACTCAAACCACCAAACTACATGTTGATCGCTACCGGCTCCGCTGATTGGTCGCCTGTCTGGCTGCACCTGCACTCGCCCCCCCATACTACTTGATGTCTGGGGTCGCCCCAACCTCCTACCTCAGAATGTTCAGTGCTCTCGTTGTTACCACTCCTCCCGGCTAGACGCTAGCGTGTACTGAGGGAAGTGGTAGCTTAAGCCAATATTCCAGCACCTCCCATTTACTTGTATATTGCACTTCTTGTTATTTTGTCTTAACGTAACTTTTCATTGTGTCATTTAAGTATTCTTATTATTTTGATTGATTTTATTATAAGAATTTGTTTGTGCATTTTATTCATGTTTTGATTTAATTAACGTAATTAAAATTTCATTGTTAAAGTTTACTTGTGTTTTGTGTGTCTTCTCCTTACCTTACCACAGACGAAGTTCCAGTTTTTTCTATTTTTTTTTATAACTATGTGACGAGGCCATACCCCTAGCCTTAAACAGCCGAACACCAACGCGTTACCGTCACAAGTTATATGGGGGCCTGTCCTAGGAGCTTCACTCAGGTACTGGTGCCAAGTGGTAATTTATGGTAAGCGTATTTAACTTTGTTAACGTAGCTTTACTATTTTTCATATTCAATTCATTTTTTATAAGGTGCGGTGTATTGTGCATTACGAGAGTAACATATAGTGAAGGTGAGACAACTTTGGATTACGTGGTGACTGTAGGCCTCAGTCATACTCTTAATTGGTCATCTCTCCCTCCTTGTTATTACTCGTATTTACCATCTATGTCCCTTGAATATTTCTCATTCTGACAGATCATCATATTGGTACCCTGGTACTGTGGTCTGCCTCGGGTCAAGAGTACCCAATCTTCTGCAATCTGACTGTAGGAGGACAAAGAGGGCCATAGTTCCTCTAGCTCGAACTTTAGTTGCTGAATTGGGACCTCAGCAGCAGTTCTCGTCACAAGTTGACACCTCGCACCCCTACACGTCAGTCAGAGATGATGATACCTACAACGGTAGGGAATTAGCTTATTTTTTCAGAGCACAAAAGTTCGCTAATTCTGTAAGTATCATATTAAATTCAGTGGGAAAAACTTGCTTTATGTCCTATAGAGACTTGGCAAGGTATGCCTACATCCTTGGACTACCAATTTTACTTTTGAAGCATTTAACTGTTTCATTTGTTTTCGAAACTTTGTTTCATTTGTTAGTAGGATTTTCTTGCCCTTATTCTCTTACATGAGTACCGGGTACAAGATTTCCTGCGCCCTTGATTTAATTTAATCATTTAATATCTTTCACTTAACGTTAATTGTTAAAGATCACACAGGATAGGTACCAGTTGCCACGTTGTCCTGTTTCTGACATTTCACTATTGAATATTCGTGTACCTTTATTTGCTAATTTCACCATGTTTCGTCTCCAAACTTTCCGTGCAAATCCAGCAGGTGAAATAGGGACTTTAAGTCGTGCCAAGAGGACTGAATTACAAACTCTTGCACATGAGTATCAACTAGAAGTTCCCTACCAAGCCAACAAAAATGACCTACACAACCTGTTGCTGGATTACTATTTAGAGCAAGGTAAGATAGACTCTGAAACTCATGAAACTTACTATATTGCAGAGAAAACTGACTTGGCAACGATGAAACTTAAACTAGAGCTGGCCAAGATTGAACGTGAGCAGCAAAGAGAAGCAGCTGCCATACGAAGGGAAGAACACGAACGCGAAGCTGCTTTGAGGAGAGACGAACAAGAACGTGAAGCTGCTTTGAGGAGAGACGAACAAGAACGTGAAGCTGCCTTGAGGAGAGAAGAACACGAACGTGGACTCGCCCTCCACGAACGTGAGGTCGCCTTGCTCCATGAACGTGAGAGAGTACAGCTTGAAACAAAACAACGCGAGTTGGAAATACAACGCGAACATGACAAGCAACAAGCAACTCTGGCTCTAGAGTGTCGTCAACGTGAAATCGCCTTGGAAACTTCCCACTTCACTCAACGCCAGCAAGCTACTGCCAATCTTCCCGTCAGTTTTAATATATCACATGCAAGTAAGTTAATGCCATCCTTTGTAGAAGCAGAAGTTGATGTGTTTTTCACCACCTTTGAAACCCTTGCTAATCAACTCAGTTGGCCTGTCGACCAATGGGCCACACTTCTCAGAGTCCATCTTACAGGTAGAGCTGCAGTCACACTCAGTACTTTGGCGTCTGAGAATGACTACTACACTCTGAAACAAGCAGTGTTGGACGCCTACCTACTTTCCACAGAAAGTTATAGAAGGAAATTCCGTGACCACCTGAAGGCAAGTACCACTACCTTCCTTGAGTTTGCTAACACGAAACGGAGGTATTTCATGAAATGGCTGGAAGCAGCACATGTCTCTACTTTTACAGAACTCGTCAACCTGATGCTTGTTGAAGAATTCTTGAGACGTGTGCCACCTCCTGTCCGCCTCTACTTAGCAGATAAAGAAGAAACCGACTACCTGAAGTGTGCTAAGTCGGCTGACACTTACAGCCTCATCCACCGGCTGACACCCGAACCATCCTCCAGTAAGAAGTCGTGGTACAGTTACGAGAAGGTGAGCCCCGATCAAGCTGGTTCACAACTGTACTGCAAGTATTGTAGACTCTATGGACATACCATAGACAAGTGTGGTAAGTCTCAATACAAGGGAACCACTGACCAACAACGACCCAAACCAACTCCTCCTAAGTCCGGTAAGCCTGTGATGAATGTTGGTGTTGATGTTAATGATCTTTCTCTTTTCAGTAACCACCTGTATACTGGAACTGTCTCTGCCAACGGTTCAAATCCGGAGGGACGTTTCAAATTGAAGATCTTGAGGGACACAGCGGCTCTACAATCGATCATCTTGAAGTCGGCTGTGCCCAACATAGTCTACACCGAGGAAACAGTCTTCATCACTGACCTCACTGCTACCACTCCATACCCTCTCGCCAGAGTCCACCTGGATTGTCCCTACGTGAACGGGGAAGTCCAAGTCGCCGTCAGGGAAAAGCCTTTTCCCATGCCTGGAGTGCAACTTCTCCTAGGCAACGACTTGGCAGAAGACCTGCAACCGACCAACCTGATCGTCATGGACAAACCCCAGGTGTGTAACTCTGTGCCAATAAACCCTATTCTTGAGTATGTTCCAGCAGAGGTTCAAGAGAGTGATGAAGTTTCTCCTCCGGTTCTCGTGACCACCCGTGCACAAGCCGCACGTCCACAGCCAGCTGACTCTACTGCTACCGCTGTCCCTCAAGACCCTCAGAAACTCCCCCCGCATCTGACCAAGTTGGAGTTCCGTAAGTTGCAGAGGGAAGATCTTACTTTAACACCATTGTTTTTCCAGGCTGAGACTCAACCCGACAGTATTCCTGGGTTCTTCCTAGAGAACGACTTGCTCTACCGCAGATATAGACCCAGTAAACTGAAGGAGGAGGACGATTGGGCCAACATCGAACAACTTGTGATTCCCACCAGCCTGCGGCCCACTATTCTACACCTGGCCCACGGAGCATTCTCCCACTACGGCTTCAACAAGACTTACCATGGGATTCGTCAAGACTACTACTGGCCAGGTATGGTAAATAACGTCAAACAGTACGTAAAACAGTGTCATACATGTCAGATGGCAGGCAAACCGAACGTCTCCATTCCCAGAGCACCACTGATTCCCATACAGGTGCCTGCGGAACCTTTCCACAGACTCATAATAGACTGTGTTGGTCCTTTACCTCGGACCAGTTCAGGTAACGCCTACATCCTAACCATCCTGTGTCCTACCACCAGATTTCCCATAGCAGTTCCAGTGAAGAACATCACGGCTGCTACGGTTATAAAACATCTATTGAAGATCTTCACTCAATACGGATTTCCCAGGGAGATTCAAAGTGACTGTGGCACCAACTTCACCAGTGATCTCTTCAAAAGGACACTGGAGGAGTTCAACATCAAACAGGTATTGTCCAGCCCCTATCATCCTGCTTCACAGGGTTCTCTTGAACGTAGTCATCAGACCATCAAAGCACTCTTGAAAAAGTTTTGTAGTGAAACCTCAAAGGATTGGGATAAGCAGATTGACCTAATAATGTGTATTTTCAGAAGTCTCCCCAATGAGTCCCTAGGAGTATCTCCTTATGAGATGCTCTACGGCCGTAAGTGCCGTACTCCCCTTAAGGCTTTCAAAGACTCTCTCAGAGATGCCACCTTCAGTGAGCATCAGAATGTGCCCCAGTTTCTTCAAAACCTTCAACACATTCTAGAGAGAGTCCACCGCTTTGCCCATGATAATCTATTGAAAGCCCAGGTGAGAATGAAGACTCATTACGACCAGACCAGCAAAGTAAGAAAATTCAAGCCGGGAGACTTCGTCCTTGCCTATTTCCCTATCCCAGGTTCACCTTTACAAAACCGATTTTCAGGACCCTACTGCGTCAAAGAGTGCAGAAGCAACAACACTTACGTCATAGAGACTCCAGATAGGCGGCGGAAGACCCAGCTGTGCCACGTCAACCTCCTGAAGCAATATAATGGTACTCCTCCCACTGTCTTGACTAACTATTCCACATTCACAGAACCCTACATCCACAGTGAGACCTTCCCAGCTTCTCCTCCCGAAAGCACTGACAAGGAGTCAGCGCTTTCTAATTCCGAAATCCTTAATGATCTTCCCAAATGCTTTCAGGATAATAATCGTGCTCCTTTGCCCTCTTCTAATTCCACTCTCACCTCGTCAGATAAGCCCTTCATCCTCCATGTCGACGCCAATGGTACCGACGATGGTGGTGTCGTGATGCAGCAACGAGGCGAGAAGAATACACCTGTCAGCGACTACTGCTACAAGGAACGACGGAACAATTGGCAAGGAACTACTCTTCCTCATCCTGAAGCTTCAGCACTTCACTTCACACCTGAAAAGTGCTCGGTCCACCATCAATACGGACCACACCACCCTACACCTCCTGCAGCACGCCCCCTTCTCATCTCAACGTCTTCTACTATGGGCTTGCTAACTGCAGAAATTCAACCTGGAGACACGCTATACCAAGAGTCTGACAACATCTTAGCCCATGATCTCTCCAGAGTTTATGAAGTAGAAGCGACTCCATCCATTACTCCACCACATAACGACGTACTTCTTCCAGAACCGCAGGCTTCGGGGGAGAGTTGTGACAATAATCTCCTTCAAGAGATTGAGCCTGCTCTTCCCTCCACAAACACGTCGTTGAAATTATATAAAACGACTATGGAAGACATGTCCAACAACAACAACAACACCAGCAAGGCTTGCCAGGGTGAGCAAAACCTATGCAGCCAGCCACCTGTTCGGACTCAAACCACCAAACTACATGTTGATCGCTACCGGCTCCGCTGATTGGTCGCCGGTCTGGCTGCACCTGCACTCGCCCCCCCATACTACTTGATGTCTGGGGTCGCCCCAACCTCCTACCTCAGAATGTTCAGTGCTCTCGTTGTTACCACTCCTCCCGGCTAGACGCTAGCGTGTACTGAGGGAAGTGGTAGCTTAAGCCAATATTCCAGCACCTCCCATTTACTTGTATATTGCACTTCTTGTTATTTTGTCTTAACGTAACTTTTCATTGTGTCATTTAAGTATTCTTATTATTTTGATTGATTTTATTATAAGAATTTGTTTGTGCATTTTATTCATGTTTTGATTTAATTAACGTAATTAAAATTTCATTGTTAAAGTTTACTTGTGTTTTGTGTGTCTTCTCCTTACCTTACCACAGACGAAGTTCCAGTTTTTTCTATTTTTTTTTATAACTATGTGACGAGGCCATACCCCTAGCCTTAAACAGCCGAACACCAACGCGTTACCGTCACAACCATGAACATCAAAGATGTCATTATATGGTCTGACAATGAAGCTGTATTACAATGGGTACGAAACGACAACTGTCCAACTCCATATGTAAAAAATCGCGTCTCGGAAATTAAAGAAATTTCCGCAGGCTTTCAATTGTTGCATGTACCAACAAAAGATAATCCAGCTGATCAAGAGGGATGACATTTAAACAATTTGCAAAGGCAGATATTTGGTTTCATGGGCCTCGATGGTTAGTGAATGGTAGTTGGCCTGAACAAAAGCCACACGTCATCTCGACACAAACCATAACTACCACCAGGCAGCAAGCTCAAATATCAGTCTTGGATTGTACTCGTTAGTCCTCGCTCATCAAATTAATCAATGTAACACAGAACGTGTTTCATTATCTCAGGAAAAAAGGTATAAAATACACTTTTCCTGATACACTTATCTATTGGGTAAGACAATCCCAGAGAGAAACTTATGGGAATAACTATGAAAAACTTCCACATAAGTTAAAACACAATCTCGGTCTGTGGATAGACCAAGAAAATCACAACATTCTGCGTTGTGGAGGGAGACTTAAACACCCAGATATCAATCTAGATACTGTGCATCCATGGTTTTTACCAAAAAATCATTGGATCACCAGGTTGATTGTGTTACACACACATCAACAAATCATCAAACATGGAGGAGTGTTAGACACACTCACACAAATCAGACAGCAGTACTGGATTCCTCAGGGAAGACAGTCAGTCAAATCAATCTTGAAGAATTGCATGATATGCCGAAGGTACGATGCAAGAACTTGCTCTTATCCAGGGCCACCACCTCTACCAAAGGAACGAGTGGTCCATCTACACCCTTTCGAAACGACAGGAGTAGATTATACAGGAGCAATGTATCTAACAGGGACTGCAGATAAGCAACCTATCAAGGCATACATCTGTCTGTTCACCTGTGCTACCACCAGGGCAGTACATTTAGAGGTAACACCCGATATGACTGCTCAATCATTTATACAAGCTTTCCGCAGATTCGCAGCACGCCGTTCATGCCCTAAGCTGATGATTTCAGACAACGGAGCAAACTTGGTAGCTGGAGAAGCATGTCTACGGGAAATTTGTTCCCATCCTGCAGTTACTTCCACACTGGAACAGCGTCATTGCAGATGGAAATTTATCCCTCCGAGAGCCCCATGGCACGGAGGATTTTATGAACGGTTAATAGGAACTGTTAAAAGATCCTTGAGAAAATCTCTACACCGTCAGAAAATCAATCTTCAAGAACTCCAGACAGTAATCACGGAAATAGAATCAAGGGTGAATAACCGGCCGCTGACTTACTTGTCTGATGATCCTACTCAACATGAGCCATTAAGTCCTGCACACTTAATGTATGGAAGACTTCTGACTCCAGTACCATCTCTAGTGGATGGTGAGATCAGAGATCCCTCATATGTGGGTCAGAGCGAGTTGGTTCAGGGGTATAAGCATCTGTCCAGCATAATCCAAAAATGGAATGATGTTTGGACAAAAGAATATCTTACATCACTACGAGAACATCACTATGGGGCCAATGTCCCACATAATATATCTATTCTCCAACCTGGCGATATTGTCTTGGTAGACAGTGATGGCCCTAGGGCTGACTGGCCATTAGGTAAAGTTGTCTCAGTCCATCCAGATAGCCAGGGGATTTTGAGAATAGTCAAAATCCTGTCTAAAGGAACAACTTCCCTAAAGACATTGGACAAACTCATCCACATGGAATCAGTGAGCCAGCTGCAGTTAGATCCTGAGAGACCTCAAGACACTCTAACTCCACATGACCCACAGACTCCTAACAGACACAATCGTCCACAACGGACAGCAGCACAAAAGTGCAAGCAAAATTTGCACTTGTATTATCAATCCGATGGAGAGTAAATAAATACAGCTGGTTACTACTGTCCTTAGTATTGGACTCTGTGCCAGTTCTCTCCCTCTGAAAGATGTGGGAAATTTTTACCCACCATATCTAATTATCATCTAAGAAATGTATAATTTCTGTATCATATCAAAATCATATCTAAAATCATATCAGAATCATTATAGATTCATTTTACAGTTTGATCCTAGAAGATAATGCCACTTGGATCCCATATGCATAGGGCCCTATAGATGCCTACATGACTTTGTGCATGATCTCTTATGGATCCAGAAACTTCTAGAAGGATTTTATAATTAAAAAATTATTGGAACATTGATTCAATATCCGGTAGGGATAAAAATCGAATCCTTAATGAGAATCAGTGGTACTATCAAGTACTACTTATAATCTTTATATCCTATATCAAATTATATTATAATTACAGCTTATCTCAATCATAAGTCTAGACTGTAAAAATAATCAATCAATATTCAAAGAAGACTTCCGTGCTCGGGGAGCATGGGAAGGGATCTGGGTTAGAAGCGTCCACGAGAGCCCAGGAGGACCACGCGTTTGTTGACAACTGTGAACACGTGTGACGGATCCTTAGCGAACATTACCAGCTCAAGGACACCTTATCTAATATCTTTATCACCAGTGAACACTCTCTAGAATTGGGGGAGTACCTGGACAATATCTACAAGGAAAATCCTAGAACATTTATATAAAATAAGAGTGTATAGTGGAGATCACAGTGAGACGGTTTCCTCCACCTTCATTCCTAATCTTTATCAACTATCATTCTTCTGCAACTGCAGGGACAATCACGTAGCAACGCTACCAGATCATCATACAGCAACGCTGAGACAAAATATCGTGCCTAAACTCAACAAGAGAGAGTTAATCAGTCTGGCACCTTGTCAGACAGGCACCCCGACTGGCAGAGAAGTATATTGAAGGTTATTTTGGTATATGATTGGCCAATTGTATGCTTGTCTGACTTTAATATCCTATAAATCTGTCTGTCGGTTAAAAAGCGAGGCTAAGCCTCACATTTCAGTAAGTTTATTAATATTGTAGATGAGCAGCAGGTCCTTGTCCAGGCACTAAACCTCATGAGTGTCCAGTTGTCAGAAAAAGATTGAGTCGCAATGCGAAAATAAAGTCTCATGAGTGTCCATTGTGTGGAAAAAGGATTCAGTCAAGCTGACTACATAATCATATAAATTGAATATAAATATGTCTGCATATATATTTGAATATATAAATTAAGTTAACAATTGCTTGCTTAGTTAATTTATAAGTTATCATACAAGTTCATTTAATTGAATAATTTCTAGTACTTAGTTAAGTGACTACATTTAAAGTCATTTATTATACTTTTACAATTTAATTTGTTGTTCATAGTATAAGAACCTATTGGCTGTTAGTTATGGTGCTAGGTTAGACTATGTATGTTTAAATCTCTGATTTAAACAGAGCCAGTGTTCAGTCATATAACTGAATTTATAAAATCTTATCCTTGTATAATATACAAGCTGATGTGAGATCCCTGTCTACAGGTGGACTGGAACTTCTATCAACTAATCCATTCATCCCACCTGTCCCTTACAGCCCACAATCTATCATTAGGAAAAGAGGAGCTAGGATTTACGACCCTAGCTAGAGATTCTTGGAATTAATTTGCAGACAGTAATTTTTTAATTTAGTTCAGTCCAAGTCTCTAGTAGTCTCCTCTTATATCAATCCCAGCAGGATTTTCCCACAGGGCACGCACTGCTCTGAGGCGGGCTTTCTCCTTGCTTGATGTTGCGACGCTGAGCATGGCATCAGCTACTTTTTCCACTAGAGGGTGGTCCCAGCCGGACTGTTTATGTTGTTTTGTTGGCTCTATAATGGTTGCTGGGGCTGCAAGAACATCCCACTGATTTGAACATTCAGTGAAAGCAGGATCGTGTATTCCTGCTGAATCTCTCAGGGTTGCAGGTAAAATATCTCTGACGAGGTCGTGCAATGCATGAGAGGAGAAAAGGAAGGCTGGTAGAGCAATTTGGGAGGCTGTGTGGACACCAAGGCCGCCGAGTCTTACAGGAAGGGTTGCTTGCTCCCACTGAGAGTCGTCCAATGGCAGGTTCAGGACTTTCACCAGCATGGACCTCAGAAGGGTGTCATACACATTTAACTTGAGGCTGCTGTATATATATATATATATATATATATATATATATATATATATATATATATATATATATATATATATATATATATATATATATATATATATATATATACCTAGTAGCCAGAACGCACTTCTCAGCCTAATATGCAAGGCCTGGTTTGCCTAATAAGCCAAGTTTTCCTGAATTACTATATTTTCTCTAATTTTTTTCTTATGAAATGATAAAGCTACCCATTTCATTATGTATGAGGTCACTTTCTTTTTATTGGAGTTAAAATTAACGTAGATATATGACCGAACCTAACGAACCCTACCTAACCTAACCTCTATAGGTTAGGTTAGGTAGCCGAAAAAGTTAGGTTAGGTTAGGTAGTCGAAAAACAATTAATTCAGATAAGCAGTTAAAGATGGAGATGGCTGACCAAGATATTGAAAAGGTTTTCAGGATTGGACGGTACAACAAGGACAAAGACCATGTGATAAAGGTGGAATTCATGAGTGAGAGAACAAAAGAGGAATTGTTAGCCAGGGAGAGTGGACTAGCAAATGTACAGAGGTTCAAAAAAGTATTCCTGCAGAGGGATATGACAAGGGACATGAGTGGGAGAGCAGCAGCCGCGAGAACGCAGCGCATGGAGAATGAAAGGAATCAAGGAGCCACAACCCCGAGCCCTACAATCCCAGAGGGGAGCGGGGAACCCTTCACAAGCAGCTCAACAGACACAGTTTTTTTTTTTTTTTTATTATTATTTTCTACCACAGACGTGGCCACACATTTACAATGCTAACCAGCATATATACATTTTCTTCTGTCCTCCATGGACAGGGTTAGAGCAATGTTAAACATAGAGTTCAGGGGTTTATTGAACACTCAACCACAGAAGGTGATTCGGTGCTTTTAAAATGCTAAGCTAACCTACATACACAGATTTGCATACTCAGATTTGATTTGTATCTATACATAGATACACAGATTTACGTATGCCCTACATAAAATGTTTGATGTGTCTTTTACATAGTGTCATTAATGTACATTCACAAAGGTGAAATGTAATTCTGATCAGCTTCCATATATACTTTATACCCATACATATACATACATATACACACACATGCATTCACATACATCTGTCTCATTTACTCTGACAGGGTGAGATAGCTGATAAAGAAACTAGTGTGCAATTAAGCACTTAATCACTGAAGGTGATGAAGGTGCTTTTACAAGCTCAGGTTATATAGTTACATCATATAACATTGAATAAATGATATATTGAATATAACATTGAATAAGTGATATATTACATGGTCAATCTTGGATACAAGTCCAATATATCATCAAGTGTTCCGGTACTCATATAGTAACTACAGAGTTCAGCATACCTCAGCCCAGGAGGGCGAAAGTCAGTCAGTATGGGACATTCTACAATATAATGTTCAAGAGAGTGCATGTTTTCTCTTTCACAAAGTTGACACATTGTGTACTCGACATTTGGGTTTTGAGAAAGCTGCCAGATACGTCTATATCCCAGGCGTATTCTAGCCACTATAACATCACATTGCCGGGTTCTTGTTCTATTAGTCCCATATGTGAATGTCTCCTCACGATATCTATCATAATATTTAATGCTACAACTTTCAGGTCTTTGTGAATTTGTTAGGTCGGTGAGATTTTCATTAGATATTTGTTTAAGTATTCTCTTTGTCACTGCTAATGAAACACCCATATCAATTTCTACCACTGGTTTTCTGCAGGCTGTCTTAGCAAGCATATCAACAGTGTCATGCCTTGAGATGCCAACATGTGATGGTATCCATAGGAATTTAATCTCAAATCTGTTTTCTTTAGCAGCTAAAACATTCATTCGAATATCACAGACTATTTTCTGGGTGTCACTACTATGTGCATTCAGTGCCAGGAGTGCACTCTGCGAGTCACAGTATATAAGTCCACTGCCTTTGTCTTTTAAAAATTCAGTGGCAAGGTATATGCCTGCAAGTTCGGTTTGAGTTGTACTTGCCCAGTCATTGACGCGCTTCATTGCTGTATGTACGAGAGAAGATTGTTCAAATATGTTACATGCACATCCGGTACATCGTCCACCTTCTTCTACAGAGCCGTCGGTATAGCACTGATAAACATCGTTACCCATACTCTGAGTACTTTCAGTGATGCTTTTCAGTGTTAACTGTTTTAATAATGTGGTGTGCACACTATCTTTCTTGGGCGCATTTTAAAATCAACTGATAGATCCCAGTTATCCCATGGAGTAGTTGGCTGATTAATCATTAGTTGAGTTGGGTACATATTTAATATTTTGATGGAGTTGGCTACCTTGTAGAACCAATATACATAATCAGATTTCGTTCTTCTTCTATAGACCTCAGGTGAGTGCAGCATATTAGAAAGTTTAGCTTGAAACTTCATGTGTTGTCTAGATCTACTCAATGCCTTCACGCCGAAAACTGTGCTAATAGACAAAATTCACTCACTTATGGTAGGTAATTTTAACTCTGCTCTCATATTAACTATTCTCGTGGACTTTGGAGCCCCAAGGATGAGACGCATAGCTTCATTTTGCAAGGTTTCAAGAGATTTCAGCTCTTTGTCAGTATACAGTGTGAGATGTAGAGCATTGTAGTCAATCACAGAGCGTATAAATGATACATAAAACATTTTAGCAAGTCTCACGTTGAGTCCATGATTGACACCAACAAGGACCCGCAAGGGCTTTAATCTCTCCCAGAGTCTCCTCTTGAGAGAAGAAAGGTACCCAGGGTCGTTAATGGGGACACCAAGGTATCTGTAAGACTCGCAGTTCTCAAGTGCTCGCCCATCTATATGATAATTGGATGGTGGAATACCACATGGAATGAGGGCACGAGTTTTCTGTACAGAGATAAGGAGGCCACATTCCTCAGCTCTAGTAGCAAAAGCGTCGAGCAGAACTTGCATTCTAGGCTCGGAGGCAGCCTGTAAACATATATCATCAGCATAACAAATGACAGTGTCTTCATTATTAGTTGGAAGATCTTTAATAAGTTTATGCATCAGAACGTTGAACAACAAGGGGCTGAGGACCCCTCCTTGTGGAGTTCCCAGTTCAAAGTGTTTGCTCTCTGTGCTTTTAACACCATTAAACAAAACATATGCTGTTCGATTAGACAAATAGCCCTTTATCCATTTCAGTAATTTTCCTTGTATTCCCAGCTCGGCAAGCTGTTCCAGTATGATTTCTCTGTTTGCTGTATCAAAAGCTGCTGCTAGGTCGATGAAGACTGTTTGAGGGGAAGCTTCAATATGTGCGAAGTACTCAGCAAAACAGTGTTGTGTACTGAGCCCAGGCATAAATCCAAACAGTTGGGGTGACAGGTGCCCCTGTATACGATACATGAGCCGGTTAAGAACAATACGTTCAAGCACTTTGCAAACACACGATGTTAGAGATATGGGTCTATAATTATCTGAGTGTGGTTTGGGGATGGGAACAATGACACTCTTTGTCCAAGCATCAGGTAATACTCCTTCACGTAAACTCATTCTGTACAACACTAAAAGTGGATTACCTGGTACGTGTGAGACTAATCTCAGTAGACTGTAAGTAATACCATCCTCTCCAGGAGCAGTTGATTTTCCCATGTTTAGTGCATGATTTAATTCCCATTCAGTTACATCATTAAGGTCCGACACGTCGATAGCTGTACAGGCAAGATTGATGGTTCGTTGTCTGTTGGGGCGTGTGTCATCAAGTTTGTGCTGTATGTTAATTGGGAGTGAGTCGTAGCTCGATGTTAGTGCCCATTGATCAAGGAGAATGTTTGCTTGTTCTAGTGAGCTGTGGTGCAGTGGTTTGGTTGGGCTGCTTCTAGAGATTTTACGTATCTTTTCCCAAACTTCAACAAGTGTTGTTTGCTCATTTATACTTTGTAGAAACTCTTCCCAATGTTTATTACGTATAACGTTGCTCATGTCTCTCACCTCTCTGTTTGCAACTAGAAATGCATGCAAGTCACCTTGTGCTTTGGTTCGTTTGTACGTATCTCCAAGTTGCTTTACTCGTTCATGTTCTTTAACAAATACGGGGTCAAGGACCCACTTGGGTGGTGGTAGGTGTTGCCCACTTCTGCTAGGCTTACGAACTGTTCCCCAACACACCCACGTGTTATAGTAGGTAGTAATCGTATCAACGAGATCTCTGGAGAAGGCTTCTACATTCGTTATTGTGTAATCTTGATACCATTTTGAAATACAATTAATAAAGTGGTCATGCAAGCCATATGGAATATTCATTTTCCGTCTCTGATGTCTATTAGGTACATCACACTGTACCTCATAGGAAGCAGAAACTGCATAGTGATCACTAACCAAGTGATTTACCAACGAACATTCCATCCTATCCTGCACAAGGTTTCTACCCATTACATAATCAAGTCTGCCTCCCAATAAATGAGTTTGGGTATCCGTAGTACACACGGTTAATCTGTTGTCATAAACATATTTGATAAATTTGCATCCATTATCATTGTTAGTACTGTCTCCCAGCGTAATATGTCTAGCATTAAAATCTCCCATGTATATTGTCCCATGATTGTCTAGATCTGGGAACAATGTTACATTGAGTTTCTGGCTTCTGGCATATACGTTGAGGAATGAAAAGTGGCCTGCTGTAGTTTGTACATGAAAGTGATGGTACTGTGTGTGTACATTGTGTGACGTGCTCACAAGAATGTGCGGTAAATCACTACTGACGTATGATAATAGGCCTGTGGCGTTACTGTTATTATAGGATGCATACCCTCTGATCTTTGGTGGGGTTTTGTTTATCATGTTGGACGTGTAGGGCTCCTGTATGGCAATTATATCTATGTTGTTACTGGTAACATGTGCAATTAGGTCATTCAGTCTTTTGTTGATGCTACGAATGTTCCAACTGAGAAACCTAATGATCCTTGTGTCAACAGCAGCCATCGTCTTGGTGTTGTTCCTCCCTGGGACTGGTGGTCCCATTGTTGTCCTTGTCCCACTTACACAATGCGTCAATAAGTGACTCTACGACGTAAAGAGCCACACCAACCTGGCGTTTTGTGTCGTCAGGAACATCTGGTGACATCATCAGATTCTTGATCACTGAGTAACTCGGGATGGTCCGCGAGTGAATGTTCTCTGTAAGTCGTAGGGCATAATTACTATCACGCAGAATATTATCTTTTTCATTCTCGTACTTGGCTTGAGCGCGTTCCTTAAGGTCATGAATCATTTTAAAATATTCTGATGCAGGTCGACTTCCTTTTCCAGTTAATGTTTCTGTGTCACTAACACTGCTGTCATCCCTGAGTTGACTGACGACGTCGCTGCCACCGCCTCTTCTGTTGTCGCTCTCCTCTCTGCCGCCGCCGCCGCTGCCGCCGCCGCCGCCGCCGCCGCCGCTGCCGCCGCCGCCGCCGCCGCCGCTGCTGCTGCTGCTGCCGCTGCCGCTGCTGCTGCTGCTGCTGCTGCCGCCGCCGCCGCTGCCGCCGTCTCCACCACCACAGGAACCTTTACCAGCGCGGGTCACGGCTGTGACACAGCTGCATGAAGGCTGCTGTATCTCTTGTGGAGGAGCCTGACGTAGCGTCTGTATAATTCCAGTCAGTTCTGCTACCTGTGCTTGTAAGGCTGCCAACTGTCCTTTAACTGTTATCTCAGACTGTTGTGTGTTGTCAGGGGCGTTGCTGGTACTGTCACCGTTATGGGATGGGTCAACAGTACTAGAGCCGGCATCAGTAGACACTTGTTGTGTCTCGGGCACTTGCCTTCTTGTGCCAAGGGAGGCTGGCCGTTTGGTACAGTCTGAGTGCCAGATGGTGACTCCCTCCATACCACATCTGAAACACCTCAGCGGCGGTTTAGTTGGAGTCACAGTTTCAGGTTGTTGCCCTGCTTCTGTTACAGTGTTCTGTTGCTCCTGTTCCAGTTTTCTTTGTTCTCTGGTCTTCTTATACGGACAGTTCTTCAGTGGATGAGAACCGGAACAGAGAGCACACTTGGGTGTGGGGCACCGGCAGTTCTTAGCTACGTGGCCACTGCCACAGCACTCGTAACATTCCACAGGGTTCGGCTCCCACACCCTGAACGTGCTGGGGGGCGCCAACTCCCCACCAAACCAATACTTTTTAGGTGGCGGATCATGCTTCTTCCAGACTATGACTATTTGATTAGTGGGTTTACCATTTTTGGTCAACCTTCTTGCTTTGTGAACCCCGTCTAATTCATAGACCCACTCTAGTGGATACTCGTGATGGTATCTGTAGACTAGGTATTCATCCATCTTCTTGTTTCGCGATGGATTATCTTGAAGAGAGAACTTTATACCACCTATTGTTCCTTGCTGAAGAGCACCCACAACTTCCTTATTCTGTCTTGAAACGTACACATATGGGGAGGTGACATGTGGACGTAGGAGGTCTACAGAGCCAGGTTCGTACGCCTTGCTCAGTTCCCTGCTCCAAACAATCTTGTCAGCTACACTCGTGCCTTTAGGGAAGGCCAGGCGCGTGTACTCTGTCTTTGGTGCTAGTGGACGTCGTCCACCCTGTTGTTCACCACGCTTTAGTTTCCTTCTCTGATTTTTACTTAACACGGTCATAAACCCATCACTGGGTGGTGGGGTGACAGCGTCACTGGTCATGGTGGGGGGAGCCCTGATGGCCCGGCAGCTGCCTCCTCCATTACTGCTTCTTCAGGTGACATTAATTTGAACTAATATCGTCCGATACCTGGTTAATACCATTTATAACCATGTGATGATGAATAACATGACAAATGGCAGGGCAAGCAGCATGCCCTACCAGTCATCAGCGCCAACAGTCATAAACCTGCTCTGAGGGGAAGAGCACTCAGAGCACAGAGAGTGGCACTGTGCCTGCCACTCTCCATAGTGTATAACAAGTCACTGGCAACAAGGGAACTGCCAGAAATTTGGAGGGCAGCTAATGTAGTTCTGATATACAAAAAAGTAAGTAAGTAATTATCAAAAGAAGGCACCAAACCAGGAAGGCTATGTAGCACCATCAAAGACGCAAAATAATCAGAGGGCGCTAAATATCACCAAGGATGCCAATACGAGAACAAAAACGCATAAGGCGAACGATATCAAAAGTATCCGAGTCACCAAGAATTCTATCGAGGGACAGGTGACCGCGAGGGGCGGTCGGAAAGCAAGACACACGCTCGTGCTGGAAGTCAGGACATTCAAGAAGGACATGCACGACCGTAAGAGGGACAATGCAACTAGGACAATAAGGAGCAGGGCGGCGCTCCATCAAGTGACCATGGGTTAAGCGAGTATGGCCAATATGCAACCTCGCCAGAGCTGTTTCCCACCGCCGGTTACGGTGGAAGGTGGACGGCCACGAGGAAACACAACATTTAAGAGTACGTAGCTTGTTACCAGTAACAGACAACCAAGAAGCCTGCCAACGGGTAAGGACTGAGGAATGGATAACCGGGTAAAAGTCGGAATACGGAATGCCTTTGCGAGAGATGGGACAAGAGTGGACAGCTTCCTTGGCAGCAGCATCCGCACGCTCATTTAAAGACACACCAATATGGCTGGGAACCCAACAAAACTCAACCGACTTAAATTTACTGTGAACGAGAAACAGCCAATGCTGGATCTCGACAACTACTGGATGAACCGGATTAAAGGACCCGAGAGCCATGAGGGCACTACGAGAGTCAACAACAACCACAAAGGAAGACTGACAACGAGAAAGCAGGAGACGAAGAGCATAGAGAATAGCATAAAGTTCCGCTGTAAAGATGCTAGTCTCCGGAGGCAAGCGACACATATAAGTGCGATCAGGAAAAACAACAGAGTAGCCAACACCGTCCGCTGACTTAGACCCATCGGTGAAGACAGAAACGGAGCGGGAGTGAGAAGGAAAGTGCTCGAGGAAAAGGCGTTTTAGAACCGTAGGAGGGGTAAAAGCTTTAGTGATACGGGTCAAGGATGTACAAAACCGCGGAAGAGGGACCCTCCACGGGGGCAAAGAAGGAACAACACGAGGAGAAACATCAGAAATACGAACGGAAAGAGAATCCTGTAGGCGAGATAACCGGACAGAAAGAGGGAGGTGGGGAAGAGGAACAGGAACCGCAGGAGGGGTAAAAGTTAAAGCACGACAGAGGCGAGAGGAAGGATGTTGCAAGGACCGCGCAAGATAGCGAAGACAGTAGCGATCACGGCGGTCCTGGAGAGACAGGAAGCCAGTGTCAACATACAAGCTAAGGATGGGAGTCGAACGAAAGGCACCAGAACTGAGGCGCAACCCAGTATGGTGCAAAGCATCAAGACGGCGAAGAGTAGAAGAAGCAGACGAGTAAGCAGGGCAACCATAATCGAGCTTAGACAGGACGAGAGAGGAATGTAAAGCAAGGAGAGTGCGCCTATCTGCCCCCCAAGAAGTATGGGACAAGACCTGAAGGAGGGTAAGGGCCTTAGAGCACTCAACACGGAGGTAAGAGATATGGGGAGACCAAGACAAACGAGTGTCAAGGAATAACCCCAAAAGCTTCGCGGAATCTTTGTATTCAAGGGGATGACCATAAAGTGACAAAGAGGGACGAAGAACAACCCGTTTCCGCGTAAAAGTCATGGCACAAGTCTTAGAAGTAGAGAACTTGAAGCCATGACCTGTGGCCCAAGACGACACGGCATCAATTGCAAGTTGAAGCCGGCGTTGAAGGAGAGGCGAATCATCACCCTGACAACAAAGGGTAAGATCATCGACATAGAGAGCGGAGAAGACACCAGAAGGAAGAGAGGAAAGAAGACCATTGAGGGCAACCAGAAAAAGAGTAGTGCTCAGAACACTACCCTGGGGCACACCTTCGTATTGCTGAAAAGAGGGAGAGAGAGCGGTACCAAGGCGCACCCGAAAGGAACGACGAGAGAGGAAGCTGCGGGGAAAGAGAGGGAGATGACCACGAAGGCCAAAAGAATGAAGTGGAGATAGGATATGATAACGCCAAGTGGTGTCGTAAGCCTTTTCTAGGTCAAAAAGGACGGCAACAACGGAGGTCTTCGCAGCAAAAGCAGTACGAATATAGACCTCCAAGTTCACCAGGACATCTGTCGTGCTGCGGCACTTGCGGAAACCAAATTGAGAAGGGGAGAGGAGGTGATGGTGTTCCAGGAACCACATCAGACGAACGTTAACCATACGTTCAAAGAGTTTGCAGACACAACTTGTGAGAGCAATAAGGCGAAAGTCCTTAGGGGAAGTACCCAGAGACCCCGGTTTGCGAACAGGGAGGACAACGGCATCGAGCCAGTCCTCAGGGACTGACGACGACTCCCAGATCCGATTATACAGACTCAGTAAATACTGAGACGCGCTCGGAGGGAGATGGCGAAGCATCTCATAATGAATACCATCGGAGCCCGCCGCCGTAGAACCGCAGAGGGCCAGGACAGAACGAAGTTCAGAGAGAGAGAAGGGATCATTATAGGGAAGCTGAAGATGAGTGCAGAAATCTAAAGGACGAGACTCAAGGACAGGTTTACGAAGAAGGAAAGATAGGAAAGATGAAGACCAGAGCTAACAGAAGAAAAGTGGGAACCCAGTTCGGAAGCGACTTGCAACGGGTCCGCCACAAGAGTATCATGGAGGTGAAGGACCGGTGAAACATCGGGAACGAACTTACCCGCTATCTTGCGGATACGCTTCCAGATCTGGGCCAGAGGGGTTTCGGACGTAGTTGTTGAGACATAAGATGCCCAACATTCACGTTTAGCCGTACGGATGGCCCTACGGGCCACCGCACTCGCTTTCCGAAAGAAAAGAAAAGAATCGGTCGTCTGCCTACGGCGGTGCCTCTTCCAGGCTGCACGCTTACAGCGGACAGCCCGAGCACAGTCCGCATTCCACCAGGGAACGCACTTCCGTGGACCCCGAGAGGAAGAGCGAGGAATAGAGCAGAGGGCAGCGTTGAAGACAGTGTCATGAAAAAGGAGGAGAGCGCGAGAGAGGGGCAGAAGGGAGAGGTCAGAGAGAGTAGCACTGAGGGAAAATAGGGTCCAGTCCGCCTTAGCAAACTGCCACCTAGGGAAAGAGAGGGAAGGGCGAAAAGAGAAAAAGGAAACAAGGATGGGGAAATGATCACTTCCATGGAGGTCATCAAGAACCTGCCACGTGAAATCTAAGTAAAGAGAAGAAGAGCAGAGAGAAAGATCAAGACAAGAAAGGGTGCGAGTCCGAGAGTCCAAATGAGTGGGCTCACCAGAATTCAGAAGAGACAGGGAAGAAGAGAGGAGAAACTGCTCAAGGAGGCGACCCCGGGTATTCGTCAGAACGTCACCCCAAAGAGAATCACGACAATTGAAGTCACCCAGCAGGAGCACAGGCTCCGGCAAGGAGTCTTGGAGGTGTTTCAAATCAGGAAGAGAGAGCGGGACACTCGGGGGGAGATAAATGGAACAAACTGTGTACCATTTCCCCACAAAGATACGAGCAGCAGAACAATGGAGAGGCGAAGGAAAAAGTAAAGGAACAAAGGGAACATCAGCCCGAATCAAGAGAGCAGAAGAATTAGAAGCCCCAGCAATGGCTGGGGGGGGGGAGAGAAAGGAATAGCCACGAAAACGACCAGGACGAGCACCAAGCATTGGCTCCTAGAGACAGACACAAAGGGGCGAAAACCGCGAAATCAGAAGTTGGAGTTCGAGGAAATTGGCGTAATAACCTCGAACGTTCCATTGAAGAATGGACAACGACGAGAAGAGAAAGGACAAAAACAGAGAACAAGGAAGAAACAAAGGCGAAAGAGCAACAGAGCACGTTAAAGAATATCTGGGTCGGGATCAGGGTCAGCAAAGTCAGGGTTAGGGGGCATGGGTAAACTGAGCAAAGACGGAGGGAAGGAAACGGGAGAACAGATCAGAGGTGGGCGGGCAGGGTCCGGAGGAGGAGGAGGAGGAAGAGGAGGAGACAACGGAGAGGAGCAGTCAAGGACAGCAGCAGGAAGAGGGGGAGTAGAAAGAGGGGAGCGCACCCCAGCAAGAGCAGCAACCGAAAGGGAAGCAGGGGCCAAAGAAACCTCCATAGCAGGAACAGGGGGCGCAAGCACTGAAACGGGAGGGGAAGGAGCAACAGAGACAGAAGGAGGAGCTGAGGAAGAAAGCGAAGCCTTCTTACCCGCCGGGGAAGAGGAAGGAGAGGAGCCAGGCTTACGCTTCTGACTTAAAGAGACCGGTGTCCCAGAAACTACGTACCGGGCAACGGATTCCAGTGTCTCAACAGGAGAAGCCGAACGAGAGCACACACGACGGCCGTTAGGAGAGCGATGGACATCCGCCCGCACCGACAGGCGGTGGGGAGAGCCGATAGATGGAGGAAGAGGATGGGAAGGAGGATCGGAGGGGGACGAGGAAGAAGACACAGAAGACACGACAGAATGGGTAGAAGGAAGGGGAACCCCAGACAGAGGACCAGGAGGAAGATCCTTCGGGAGAGAACCCAAAGGGACAGAGGAGGGGGCAGTGGGCACATCAGGGTCCAAGGCCCGGAAACAGTTGTGAGTCTGAGGAAGGCGGGAAGGACGAGGAGAGGAAGAGCGCAACACGCGAGCATAAGAGATATTAGCATAAGGCGGGAGCCGGCGAACCTGGCGCCTCGCCTCAGGAAAAGATAAACGCTCCCGGTGCTTCAAGTTGAGGACGGCTGCCTCAAGCTTGTAATGGACACACGCACGGGAGAAGGTAGGATGGGCCTCACCGCAGTTGAGGCAACGAGCCTGGGGAGAAGCGCACTCCGACTTAGAGTGACCTTCGCCACCACACAATGGACAGAGAGAGACAGTCCCGGAGCAGCGGAGGGCACCATGCCGAAACCTCCAGCACTTGTTGCAGAGCCGAGGAGAAGGAATGTACTCCTGGACAGAGCACCTGGCACCAGCAAGAATGACAGAGGGTTGAAGGGTCCTACCATCAAAGGTAATCTTCACAACCCGGAGGGGTTGACGGCGACTACCACGAGGGGAACGAGTAAACGTGTCCACCTGGAGAATAGAATGGCCCTGGGCAGCGAGGATATGTCGAATATCGTCGTGGCAGTCGCGCAGGTCCCGAACACCGGTCGCAACATGGGGCGGGAGCAAAATAGTGTCAACACTGGCATTCAACTGAGCGTTCTTCGAGACCCGAACGGGGGTCTCGCCAAGGCAGGATAAGGCAGCCAAGCGGGAAGCAGCATCCTGAGAAGGAGCAGCAACGACACGTGTACCGAGACGAGTGGGGTTGAAAGTAATGGAGGCATCCACGGAATCAATGAGATGTCGATGGAGGGAGAAATCGTCAGGAGGCGCAGAATCAAGAGGGAGGAGATCAAAATATTTGGCCCACGAAGCGGGACCAAACAAGGCTTGATAGGTAGCAGAACTGGAAGGAATCGAGCGAGGGCGGCCGTGACGAGGACGGCGGTGAGAACCCCCAGAGAGAGAGGGGTTAAAAGGCGCAGTAGTTACAACTAGAGAAGGAGCCGCGCCAGGGGACGAGGTAGTCACCACTGGGGGCTTGGGGCTCGACCCAACCACAGAGGAGGGAGGGGAGCCAGAGGAAGGAGTCAGAGAGGCCAAAGGAGGAGCAAGGTCGGGGCCCAATGCAGCGGAGGCTACAGAGCCCGGTCTTCCAATACGGACCGACTCGGGGGCTTGGTCGCCCACCCCACGAGCCTGAGTAGGTAAACCAGAAGAAGCCGAAACAGGGGTTATCATCTTGACGAAAAGAAGAATTCACTCACGAATGTGCCCCCACACCCACCACGGAGCCACAATTAGAGGCAGGACACCCAACAAGAAGCTATCGCCGATCTTGTCGGGGCCTCCTAGGGGTGCGTCGTGAGTATACGCCCCACAAACGCCACCTTAAGAAACCGACAGTCCGTCGAGATCGGGTTCAGTGACGAAAGGGGGATTGACAATAAAAGGTTCCCCTCGCTCTCGACGTCGGGTACTGCAGTTCTACGGGTGCAAGAGTATGCCTCCTTAAGTACCCGGGCATCAAAATAGAAGAAGTCCAAGGGAAGAACCAGAACGAGCAAAAGGTCGGCAGGAAACGGCAAGCAGATAGGAGAAGAGGGGGGAGAAAAACGAAACAGAAGGAAAAGGAAAAGGAAAAGATGCCCAGCAGAATTGGAGAGGACGGCAGCAGGATCACAAGGCTAGAAAAGGACAGAGGACTGTCCCAAGGAGCATCACACTCCGGCAGCCGCCCACTAAGCCCCCACACGGCGACAACGAGCTGAGCCGGAAAAAAAAAAAAAAAGGGGATAGACAGGAGGCACTGAACTATAGGCCAGTGTCCCTAACAGTGTTCAGTGTCGAGTTTTGTTAAGAAATGTTTGCACACATATGTTGATTTTTGTCATATTACCAAGTTTAGTCTTCAACATTATGTTACCAACAGAGGAATCAAAGTTGCTGATGGAAGCTAAAGTATGCAGTTTGAAGTAAATTTTTGAATTTTTAAAGTAGTCCTTTTGAAACCTTTAACGACAATAACTGAAACTGCAACACTGTGAAGCCAAAGGTCACTTCCAGCAACACCTGCAATTTTACCTCACTGACAGGTTCCAGATTGTCTCTGTAAGTGATTCTACTTCTCCCGCCCTACCAATCAACATCTCCCATGAAATAACCAACCCTTACCTGCTAAATACTAACCCAACCTCTCACAGGTTAAATATTAACTGAACCCTCACACGCTAGATACTAACCCAACCCACACACACTAGATACTAACTCAACACTCACACACTAGTTACTAACCCAACCCACACACACTAGATACTAACCCAACCCTCACACACTAGTTACTAACCCAACCCTCACACACTAGATACTAACCCAACCCTCACACACTAGATACTAACCCAACCCTCACACACTAGATACTAACCCAACCCTCACACACTAGATACTAACCCAACCCTCACACACTAGATACTAACCCAACCCTCACACACACTAGATACTAACCCAACCCTCACACACTAGATACTAACCCAACCCTCACACACTAGATACTAACCCAACCCTCACACACTAGATACTAACCCAACCCTCACACGCTAGATACTAACCCAACCCTCACACACTAGATACTAACCCAACCCTCACACGCTAGATACTAACTCAAGCAAGATATTATGAAAATATATTTTTATAATACACAACAATGTCTTCTCTTGTGGGGAACTTTTCCACCACTGGAGCCTGATTATCCTCAGTCAGATGGCGGCTAAGCTTATTACTTACGATTTCGTCGAATTCTGTATTGCTGTAACCGTTGGTCACAACAATTTGGCGGATTCGTTCAATGCTGCCAAGAATAGCATGTATGTATTGCATATGTGCCGGAAACTAACTGATGCAGGAAAATGGATGACCGGAATCGGCTCCTAATAGAAGACATTGAAGTGTATTATAAAAATACATTCACTGAGGCATACAAAAAGAATGAGAAGGTGATATGAGACATAATTGATTAGAATTGCAAACTCTGCAATGAAAACGTAAGGATGCGTCCTGTCATTTATTATAACAACCCTCATACATCTTCCCTCATAATGAGGAATAACATCTTTTCCTCCACTGACAAACTGAGGTGTATTAATGTTGTGTATCAATACAAATGAAACTCTGGAGACCCTGCACTCCAAAATATATGCTACATTGGGTATATTGGTGCCCCACAGTTATGTACGTCTGAATTTCTCCTTGTAAGCTCAGTATAGCTGTGTTAGTGCAACAGTGTACTGCTGAAGATGTCACATTGCTGACGAAACGTCGAACACTAAAAAATAAAAAATTAAGTAATCTAATGTTTGTGCGTGTGTGTACTCACCTAATTGTGCTTGCGAGGGTTGAGCTCTGGCTCTTTGGTCCCGCCTCTCAACTGTCAATCAACTAATGTACAAGTTCCTGATCCTACTGGGCTCTATCATATCTACACTTGAAGCTGTATATGGAGTCAGCCTCCACCACATCATTTCCTAATGCATTCCATTTGTCTACTACTCGGACACTGAAAAAATTCTTTCTAACGTCTCTATGTCCGGTTGGCCGAACGGACAGCACACTGGACTTGTGATCCTGTGGTCCTGGGGTCGATCCCAGGCGCCGGCGAGAAGCAATGGGCAGAGTTTCTTTCACCCTATGCCCCTGTTACTTAGCAGTAAAATAGGTACCTGGGTGTTAGTCAGCTGTCACGGGCTGCTTCCTGGGGGTGGAGGCCTGGTCGAGGACCAGGCCGCGGGGACACTAAAAAAAAATGAAATCATCTCAAGATAATCTCAAGATGGCTCATTTTGGCTCTCAATTTCTACCTGTGTCCCCTAGTGCGTGTGCCCCTTGTGCTAAATAGCCTGTCTTTATCTACCCTATCAATTCCTCTGTGAATCTGAGAAATTCTGCCCAATTGTTGTGTGTGTGTGAGTGTCTGTACTCACCTATTTGTGCTTACGGGGGTTGAGCTTTGGCTCTTTGGTCCCGCCTCTCAACTGTCAATCAACTGGTGTATAGATTCCTGAGCCAACTGGGCTCTATCATATCTACATTTAAAACTGTGTCTGGAGTCAGCCTCCACCACGTCACTGCCTTATGCATTCCACCTGTTAACTAATCTAACACTGAAAAGTTCTTTCTAACGTCCCTGTGGCTCATTTGGGTACTCGGTTTCCACCTGTGTCCCCTTGTTCACGTACCACCAGTGTTGAATTGTTTATCCTTGTCTACCATGTCAATTTGCCCTGAGGATTTTGTAAGTAGTGATCATGTCTCCCCTTACTCTTCTGTCTTCCAGTGTCGTAAGGTGCATTTCCCGCAGTCTTTCCTCGTAATTCATGTCTCTTAGTTCTGGGACTAGTCTAGTGTACTTTTGAACCTCTGAACTTTTTCCAGCTTCGTCTTGTGCTTGACTAGGTACGGGATCAGACCAGGACAGTCTGTCCCGGTCCAAAAGGAAAACAACGAAATGCAGATGAGAAACCCATGGTTTAATTAGAGATGTAAGCTAGCTCAGCAGCAAAGTAAAAGGGCGTGGAGAAACTATAGAAAAAACAGGACACTTTAGAGCAGAGAATGGTACCAGAGTGCCAGGAATGAATATGTCAGGTTGAGAAGAGAGGCAGTAGCTGGACAATACGAAAATGACATCGCAGGCAAGGCAAGGACTCAACCTAAATTGCTGTACAGCCACATCAGGAAAAATGCAGTTAATTAAGGAACAGGTAATGAAATTGAGGATAGGGGGAGACAGATTCACAACAAACGACGAGGAAGTGTGCAAGGAATTGAATAAGAAATTCCAAGAGGTCTTTACATTAGAGCAAGGAGACGTTCTAGAGATAAGAGAGGCAATAGTTAACCAGGAACCACATTTTTTTTATTTATAAAACATATAAATACAATATAAAAACAGTCACCAAAGCACTATTACACAGTGAGTTAGATAGCACACACATGGCTCATAATAAAATTGAGACAACCAACACAAAACAGGTGATTAAACTACCCATCCCTCAGCACAGAAGGAAAAATATAGTGCTGACGAATAAAGGCGTATGATGGGGAACATAAATGAACACAACACAAGGGAAAGGCATATATCCATCCTCTTAACCATGTACAACACCCATAAAACACTTGAAAACATTAGTAACATATTACCCAATGAAACCATTTCCCAAGACGCCCCACTAAACAACACACCTAAGGCAAACACACCAAGAGGCCGGACACATAACACAAGAACAAAGACCAATTACAAAAAACGCATAAACAGAAAGAAAAGCAATATACAAAAATGACAATAATAAATTAACAATATAATACAGCGTAAACGAATACAAAGCAAATTATTCAGTTTTAAAGCACACAGTTCAGTTACAACATGTAACAGCCAATATATACATATGTATACACACACACACATATATAAATATACATATATATTATTAAATATGACCGAAAAAGTAAGATTAATAATTCTAACACGAATTTTCTCAATGTTTCTTATATTTTTTTTTCACTGTTGATGGTAACTGAAAAATCAATTCTCCAAAATTCATTTTTATTTCTAGTCTGACGCGACACTTGAGCACGTTTCATAAAACTTATTACATTTTCAAAGACTTTAGTTTACACACACACACAACTATAACTGAACAGAGTTGATTGATTGATGAAGATTAAGCCACCCAAAAGGTGGCACGGGCATGAATAGCCCGTAAGTGGTGGCCCTTTTCAGCCATTACCAGTATCAAGAGCTGATACTGGAGATCTGTGGAGGTGCGAATGCACCCTGCATGACGGGAGATGTCTCCCTTATGAATGTGTTAAGATGAAGATGAAGATGAGGCACGGGCATATATAGCCCGTAAGTGGTGGCCCTTTTGAGCCATTACCAGTATCAAGAGCTGATACTGGAGATCTGTGGAGGTGCGAATGGACCCTGCATGACGGGAGATGTCTCCCTTATGAATGTGTTAAGATGAAGATGAAGCCACCCAAAAGGTGGCACGGGCATAAATAGCCCGTAAGTGGTGGCCATTTTAAGCCATTACCAGTATCAAGAGCTGATACTGGAGATCTGTGGAGGTGTGAATGCACCCTGCATGACGGTCTCCCTTGTGAATGTGTTAAGATGAAGATGAAGCCACCCAAAAGGTGGCACAGGCATGAATAGCTCGTAAGTGGTGGCCCTTTTGAGCCATCACCAGTATCAATAGATGATACTGGAGATCTGTGGAGGTGCGACTGCACCCTGCGTGACGGGAGATGTCTCCCGGACCAAATGGTGACCAGATGGTGTGTGTGTGAACAGAGTTGATTGATTGATGAAGATTAAGCCACCCAAAAGGTGGCACGGACATGAATAGCCCGTAAGTGGTGGCCTTTTTGAGCCATTACCAGTATCAAAAGCTGATACTGGAGATCTGTGGAGGTGCGAATGCACCCTGCATGACGGGAGATGTCTCCTTTGTGAATGTGTTAAGATGAAGATGAAGCCACCCAAAAGGTAGCACGGGCATGAATAGCTCGTAAGTGGTGGCCCTTTTGAGCCATTACCAGTATCAATAGAAGATACTGGAGATCTGTGGAGGCGCGACTGCACCCTGCGTGACGGGAGATGTCTCCCGTGACTGATCAAGATGATGATGATGATGAAGATTAAGCCACCCAAAAGGTGGCACGGGCATGAATAGCCCGTAAGTGGTGGCCATTTTAAGCCATTACCAGTATCAAGAGCTGATACTGGAGATCTGTGGAGGTGCGAATGCACCCTGCATGATGGGAGATGTCTCCCTTGTGAATGTGTTAAGATGAAGATGAAGCCACCCAATAGGTGGCACGGGCATGAATTGGTAAGTGGTGGCCCTTTTGAGCCATCACCAGTATCAATAGATGATACTGGAGATCTGTGGAGGTGCGACTGCACCCAGCGTGACGGGAGATGTCTCCCGTGTTTTAAACAGATGAAGAAGATGAAGATGAAGCCACCCAAAAGATGGCACGGGCATGAATAGCTCGTAAGTGGTGGCCCTTTCGAGCCATCACCAGTATCAAGAGCTGATACTGGAGATCTGTGGAGGTGCAAGTGCACTCTGCGTGACGGGAGATGTCTCCCATGAATATGTCCAAGATGACGATTAAACCATCGAAAAAGTGGCACGGGCATGAATAGCCCGTAAGTGGTGGCCCTTTTGAGCCATTACCAGTATCAAGAGCTGATACTGGAGATCTGTGGAGGTGCGAATGCACCCTGCATGACGGGAGATGTCTCCTTTGTGAATGTGTTAAGATGGAGATGAAGCCACCCAAAAGGTAGCACGGGCATGAATAGCTCGTAAGTGGTGGCCCTTTTGAGCCATTACCAGTATCAATAGAAGATACTGGAGATCTGTGGAGGCGCGACTGCACCCTGCGTGACGGGAGATGTCTCCCGTGACTGATCAAGATGATGATGATGATGAAGATTAAGCCACCCAAAAGGTGGCACGGGCATGAATAGCCCGTAAGTGGTGGCCATTTTAAGCCATTACCAGTATCAAGAGCTGATACTGGAGATCTGTGGAGGTGCGAATGCACCCTGCATGACGGGAGATGTCTCCCGGACCAAGTGTGTTGAACAGAGTTTAAACATCTTCGATTTTATACCTGCATTTGGGTGAGGTGATATGTTACAACAGTTTTGGATGAGGTGAAAACAAACTTTCAACACAAGACAGAACACGAAACAATGGGTATAATATTTTGTAAGTTAAAGGGAAGAATGGAAGTAACTGCAAAGGGCCTATTGGCCCATATTTCTTGATGCTTCTATATTGCTGTGGAGTCTTGAAGTGGGTAGAATATAGTTGTGCATTAATTGGCTGTTGATTGCTGGTGTCGACTTCTTAATGTGTAGTGCCTCGCAGATATCTAGCTGCCTGCTATCGCTGTATCTATCGATGATTTCGTGTTTTTTGTTAAGACCTCTCTGGTGATGGTCTGGTTGTGGGAAGAGATTATATGTTACTTAATTGAGCCCTGTTGCTTATGCATCGTTAATCGCCTGGAAAGAGATGTTGTTGTCTTGCCTATATACTGAATTCTTTGAGGCTTACAGTCCCCAAGTGGGCATTTGAAGGCATAGACGACATTGGTCTCTTTTAACCCTTAACATACTCGGGGTTTAATATCCTGCCATCCCCACAGGCGCATGTCATTTTGAAAAAAAAAATTATTTTTTCTTTCTAACCTGTTAATTTGTGTTCACTGATCACGGGAAAAATAATAAAAAAATCGTAAGTGGCATATATTGCCCGCTATAGGGCGGGGAAGTCTGGCAAATTATAGGCGCTGACTCAGCGTGCGTCCCAGGCGGTCAGTTGCTCGCCAGCTGTCAGGCCAGAGTTGCCACAAAGAGATAATTACCGAATTATTTCAATGTCTCTGATTGATTTTTCATACTTTTTTTGCTGTAATATTATTCAATAGTGTGTAGTTTGATATATTTATATAATAAAATAAAAAAAAACACAAAAGAAGGTCACCACCAAAGACACCTTACAAGCAGAAATTATTGTGGAAGGAGGAAAGAATCGTGGCAATTACAGAAGCACCATACTGTCCCCCGAGCTCAAAGCAGCAGCTAAGAGCCTTCGTGAGAACAAGGAGATAGTCGTCAGGAGAGGTGACAAGTCGCCAATATACGTCATTCTTAAAAAAGACGAATATCTGGCGAAAATGAACCTCATTTTCTCTGACCAAACTAAATTCCAAAGAGTAATGAAGGACACTACAGCCGAATTGAAGGCAAAGGTCAACAAATTGATCGAAACTGTTAACGGCGAGAAATCCGGACTCCACATGCCAAAGATTATTGGGGAATATAAGCCTGGATACGCATATGGAAATGTCAAGACACATAAGCCTGAAACCCTACTTCGGCCAATCATTAGCCAGATACCCACACCCACATACAGACTGGCGAAGTGACTCAACGGCTTGCTGACTCCTTATGTCCCTTGCACCTTCAGCCTGAAGTCTCCAAAAGAATTTGTTGACTTACTGTGGGGACCACGGGCCACAGGGATAAGAGCCTCGTTGGATGTAGAATCACTGTTTACCAACGTACCTGTGGATGAAACCATCAGGATGATAGCAGACAGAGTGTATCGTGATCCGGCCTGTACTCCTCTTGACATACCAGAAAACATTCTAAGGAAACTACTCCAAGCTTGAACTAAAGAGGCACCCTCTTGAGCCCGGATAGGCACATGTATAAGCAAGTAGATGGGGTCGCCATGGGTTCTCCCCTAGGTGTCCTGTTTGCGAACTTCTACATGGGTACCATCGAACAAAAGGTCTTAGTCGACATGAACTTGAAACCGGCCATATACTGCAGGTATGTTGACGACATTTTTACACAGGTACCTGATGTCAGACATCTGCAGGAGCTGAAGGAAGCATTTGAGCGGAATTCTGTGTTGCGTTTCACTTACGAGATGGAGAAGGATGGGAAGCTGCCCTTTCTAGATGTAACAGTCATAGAAAGGATCGGAGGTTTCCACACTGCACTCTACACTAAGGAAACAAACATAGGAATGTGCCTCAATGCCAACAGTGACTGCCCAAACAGGTACAAGAGGAGTGTCGTTAACGCTTATGTCGACCGTGCTCTCAGCCACAGCTCAGGATGTAAGCAAGTCGATGAAGAACTCTGTAGGGTAAGGCAGGTCCTAGTCAACAACGGCTTCTCCAATGGTTTCGTTGAAGACATCATAAGAAGGAAGGTGAAACGCCAGGCAACCTCTGAAGAGACAACTAACACAACACCTGTACCCCCTATTAGACTATTTTACAGGAACTTCTTTTCCACAGCTCATAAAATGGAGGAAAGGGTCCTGAAAGATATTGTTAATAGAAACGTTATCCCTACAGACAAAAATCAGAAGATGCAATTGACGATCTACTATAAAACCAAGAAAACGGCCAACCTACTCATGAGAAACTCTCCAGACACAAAGCAGAACGCCTTAAAAGAGACCAATGTCGTCTATGCCTTCAAATGCCCACTTGGGGACTGTAAGCCTCAAAGAATTCAGTATATAGGCAAGACAACAAAATCTCTTTCCAGGCGATTAACGATGCATAAGCAACAGGGCTCCATTAAGGAACATATAATCTCTTCCCACAACCAGACCATTACCAGAGAAGTCTTAACAAAAAACACGGATATCATCGATAGATACAGCGATAGCAGGTGGCTAGAAATCTGCGAGGCACTACACATTAAGAAGTCGACACCAGCAATCAACAGCCAATTAATGCACAACTATATTCTACCCACTTCAAGACTCCGCACCAATATAGAAGCATCAAGAAATATGGGCCAATAGGCCCTTTGCAGTTACTTCCATTCTTCCCTGTAATATACCCAATATTATACCCATTGTTTCGTGTTTTGTCTTGTGTTGAAAGTTTGTTTTCACCTCATCCAAAACTGTTGTAACATATCACCTCACCCAAATGCAGGTATAAAATCGAAGATGTTTAAACTCTGTTCAGTTATAGTTGTGTGTGTGTAAACTAAAGTCTTTGAAAATGTAATAAGTTTTACGAAACCCGCTCAAGTGAGCGTCAGACTAGAAATAAAAATGAATTTTGGAGAATTGATTTTTCAGTTACCATCAACAGTGAAAAAAATATAAGAAACATTGAGAAAATTCGTGTTAGAATTTTTAATCTTACTTTTTCGGCCATATTTAATAATATATGTCTACAGGAAAGACTGCTACCAAAATATACTAACACATACATATATATATATATACATACACATATAGTTTTGTTTTTCTTTTCCATATAAAGTCGTCATTAAATAAATATACATTCAAACCCTAGCAAATACAGAGCTATCTCACACCACCCAAACCTAGGACATGAATAGTATAAAGGTAACAGAAGAAATGCACAAATGATAAGGTACCCACTCAAGGAAAACAGAACACATGTTATATCAAAGGCCACATATGTACTATGGCAGGGCATAATAAAAAGAACCCAAGAATCCAAAATGAAACACACATACATTACACTCCGAACCCGGAGAAAGCATTAATTAAACCAGTTGATAAAACTAGTTAACTATATAACAAAGACCCCCCAACCGGAAACAATGTAACAAGGGGGGGGGGGTCACAGCACCCCTTAAAATACACATATACACATTAGTACCTGTACCACCCAGAAACTGGGCAAACAGGGAAGCACATCGTAGCGACAGGTCATGTAAGGAATCCAGGAAACCATACCTCAAACAAACTCATACACACCCAAACGTCCCAAATCATAGCACCCCAAACATCCGTATGGTACCCCAGCCACAATACCATCATATTGCTATGCAGTGACACACACTACCAGGAACCACTAGAAGAGTTTGAGATTACCATTGGTGATGTAAGGGAGATTTTGGTATAGTTGGATGTGACTAAGGCTATAGGCCCAGATGGATTCTTCCTTTGGAAAGTAAAGAAAGGAGCAGAAGCACTGGGCCTGCCACTCTCCATAGTGTATAACAAATCTCTGGTAACAGGGGAACTGCCAAAAATTTCGAGGACGGCTTATGTAGTTGTTGGAAATAACCAACAGTTTTATACATCTTAGTATTTTATGCAACCTTTGTATTAACCACAAGTAGTTACTAAAGTTACTAACTTGTAGATTTAATCATTATTATGATTTATTTAGACATATTGCCAGACTCTTCCTAGTGAGAGTGACGACGTGAGGAACGACAGGCAGTAACATGAATTCTCTCCACATTTAGTTGGATTTATAACAAGAGTCCAGTTTATCATTTCCTTTACCAAAAATAGTTACTTACTAATAAGTTTAATTTCGTAGTATACTACTACTTACTGGAACTCCCTTATTTAGTTGATATTAAACCTTCTAAAGGAAATTAATTTAATGTAAATGATTTTACTTTATTTCCTCGATTAACTGCACAACTTTATTATATCAATTTATGTTACGTGAAATTATATTTTATCGCAGAAGAATTAGAAGAAGAATGTGATATTAATACTGGTCATTATCTCTTCCTTCCTTAATCAATTGCGATATATACATATCCATTTACGCTCGAGATGTCTATCGAGAGCCGCGCATGCGCAATGAGGAAGAGGAGGAAGACGGGAGAGCGTCACGACAGTACGAGAGAGTACGTCTCGGACGCCATTGACAGCGTGTAGCAGAGCTACGTTTTGACCCTACTTATTTCGCTCCCACGACCAGTAGAACGGTGCCACGTTATCTGGCACAATAGCCGTGTCCCAGACTAGCATATGAGCAATTCCAAAGTCAACGCCTTTCAAGCAGCAGCTGGAGGACGAAGAAATGCTCAAGTCTCCACATCAACGGACACGCGGCTCGGCAGCTAGGTTCACCTGTTTGTTATCATGTGGCCACAGTTAACATTTAGGCTAGTTGTCGTTTGGCCGTATATAAAATAATAAAATCCCGTACGTGTCTTTAGTAATTTTACCATCTAAATAGATGATTATTTTCATTGTTTTCTCCAGAAAGAATTTACACCACTTGAATATAAATTGAACAGATATTGGCTGAAGATTTCGACAGTTATCTTTATAATTTAGGATGCATTTGTAGTTACCTATTATGTAGAAGATTTCTACAATGTAATTGCCTTTCAGTACCAAGGCGACGCCAACAGAGGTGCTAGGCTTCTCCACCTTCATGTGCAACAATTTGTCCATGCAACACGTCGTCGGTGGAGTGTGGCAACCGATTACACCTCTCTAGATTTACAGCTAAGCTGTCCCTTTTTTTTATCTGTAGCAATAACTCTGTAGTTACAGTAGTGATCTCCCAAAGAGATCTATTATATTAACCCATTGATCTATATATACTGTACTATTCTATCCAGCAGTATATTGAGGTGCATTTACCTCCAATTAATCTATTATAAGCAACCTTATTTACTTTCATATTTTATTTACTCTGGTGAAGAACCAGCACCAGAATAATGCTAGGGATGTATTAATCTTTTAGCATGTAACCCCCCAATTTTGTGTAAGATAATTTGACTCCATTTATTTAAGAAATACAGTTTCACTAAGATCCATAGGACACTACTTCTTGGGATAAGTTTTTCCATTGTCTTATTTTGTTTTCCACTTTTTCTCAAAAAGTGGTGGGCCTTCATAGCTGTCGAAGTATATATTTAATTATTAGTTATTGGAGTCAGGTTTTCCCCCACAGTAGTCCCAATATACAAGAAGGGGGGATAGACAGGAGGCACTGAACTACAGGCCAGTGTCCCTAACTTGCATACCATGCAAGCTGATGGAGAAGATTGTGCAAAGAAAGCTAGTGGAGCATCTGAAGCGAAAGAACTTTGTAACACAGCATCAACATGGGTTCAGGGATGGCAAGTCCTGCCTCACAGGATTAATTGAATTCTAAGACAGGGCAACAAAAATCAGGCAAGAAAAAGTGGGGGTGGGCAGACTATATATTTTTGGATTTCCAGAAAGCCTTTGACACAGGAGGCTAGTGAAAAAGCTGGAGATGCATGCAGGAGTGAGAGGGAAGGTACTCCGTTGGATATGGGAGTACCTATGCAACAGAAGACAGCGAGTCACTGTGAGGGGTGAGGTCTCACATTGACGAGGCGTCACCAGTAGAGTCCTGCAGGGTTCAGTCCTTGGACCAATACTGTTTCTGATATATGTAAATGATCTCCCAGAGAGTATAGAATCGTTTCTCTCATTGTTTGCTGATGATGCAAAAATTATGAGGAGGATTAAAACAGAGGAAGATAGTAGAAGGCTTCAAGATGACCTGGACAGACTGAATGAATGGTCTAACAAATGGCTACTAAAGTTCAACCCGAGTAAATGTAAGGTAATGAAACTAGGCGGTGGAAACATGAGGCCAGACACAGGATACAAGATGTATTTCTTGCTTATCTTAATAAACATACTTGAACTTTAACTTGAACACAGGATACAGAAGGGAAGATGAAGTCCTTCACGAAAAGGACGGAGCGAAAGCTCTAGGAGTTGATATCACACCAAACCTTTCTCCTGAAGCCCACATAAAAAGAATTATATTTACAGGATACACGAGGCTGGTTAACAGCAGAACTACCTTCAGGAACCTGTGTAAGGAATCATTCAGAATCTTGTACACCACATATGTAAGACCAATCCTGGAATATGCGGCCCCAGGATGGAGCCCGTTCCTTGTCAATCACAAGACGAAGCTGGAAAAAGTTCAGAGGTATGCCACTAGGCTAGTCCAAGAACTAAGAGGCATGAGTTACGAGGAAAGGCTGTGTGAAATACACCTCTCGACACAGGAATACAGAAGAATAAGGGGGGACATGATCACTACCTACCAAATTTTCAGAGGAATTGACAGGGTAGATAAGGATAAACTTTTTAACACGGGTGGTACGCAAACAAGAGGGCACAGGTGAAAACTGAGTACCCACATGAGCCACAGGGACGTTAGAAAGAACTTTTTCAGTGTTAGAGTAGTTAACATGTGGAATGCATTAGGCAGTGATGTGGTGGAGGCTGACTCCATACACAGTTGCAAATGTAGATATGATATAAGCCTAGTAGGCTCAAGAATCTGTAGATCAGTTGATTGACGGTTGTGAGGCGGGACAGGTTCGTGAGCCTATTGGGCTCTATCATATGTACACTTGAAACTGTGTATGGAGTCAGCCTCCAGCACATCACTTCCTAATGCATTCCAATTGTCAACCACTCTGACACTAAAAAAGTTCTTTCTAATATCTCTGTGGCTCATTTGGGCACTCAATTTCCACCTGTGTCCCCTAGTGCGTGTGCCCCTTGTGTTAAATAGCATGTCTGTATCTACCTTATCAATTCCTGTGAGAATCTTGTATGTGGTGATCATGTCCCCTCCCCCCCCCCCAACTCTTCTGTCTTCCAGCGACGTGAGATTTTATTCCCGTAGTCTCTCCTTATAGCTCTTACCTCACAGTCCGGGTCTGTCTGGTGACAAACCTTTGAACCTTTTCCAGTTTAGTCTTATGCTTGACTAGATATGGACTCCATGCTGGAGCTGCATACTCCAGGATTGGTCTGACATATGTGGTATTCAAAGTTCTGAATGACTCCTTACACAAGTTTCTAAATGCCGTTCTTATGTTGGCCAACCTGGCGTATGGCGCTGATGTTATCCTCTTGATATGGGCTTCAGGGTGTGTACTCGCCTAATTGTGCTTGCGGGGGTTGAGGTCTGGCTCTTTCGTCCCGCCTCTCAACTGTCAATCAACTCGTGAACAGGTTCCTGAGCCTATTGGGCTCTATCATATCTACACATGAAACTGTGTATGGAGTCAGCCTCCACCACATTACTGCCTAATCTATTCCATTTGTCAACCACTCTGACACTAAAAAAGATCTTTCTAATATCTCTGCGGCTAATTTGGACACTCAATTTCCACCTGTGTCCCCTAGTACGTGTGCCCCTTGTGTTAAATTGCCTCTCTTTATCTACCCTGTTAATTCCTCTGAGAATCTTGTACGTGGTAATCATGTCCCCCCTAACTCTTCTGTCTTCCACCGACGTGAGGTTAAATTCCCGTAGTCTCTCCTCGTAGGTCTTACCTCTCAGTCCGGGTACTAATCTGGTGGCAAACCTTAGAACCTTTCCAGTTTAGTCTTATGCTTGACTAGATATGAACTCCATGCTGGGGCTGCATACTCCAGGTTTGGTTTGACATAGGTGGTATACAACGATCCGAATGTTTCCTGTTACGAACCCGATTCCATCGTCGGAGCATGGAGCAGCGACGTCAACGCCATCTGTGAGTCCGCTCCCGAAAACCCCCACAAATTGGACGACGCCATCTAGTGGTGACAGGATGATACCAGCAAGAGGCGCTAGATTCCTGTCCTAGTCCGCTCGAGAGGTAGCTGGTGCTGACCTCTGGTGAGGTGGCGCCTAGAAAATCAGCGCCATCTGTTTTAGGAAGAGTTGTATGTCTATGTCAGCGTAAGTAAGTGATGTTTCCTAGTGTCCCATGTACTGACCATTGTACTGATGACGTGTCTGTATCCACAGAGTCGACGTAGGGCTGCTGTGGTACGAGGACATTCAGTCTACCCAGGGCAGCTAATAGTTCTACTCCATTTTGCTTTACAGAAGCAGTGAGCCGCCACCGGAGAAGAACTGTGCAGCGTTCTATTGTCTGCCTGTGAAGTGGCAGTGACGGAATTTGGCGTACCCGGAATGGCTAACGGAAGAGACGACTGACAGTTAAGGAGCTACTGAGGAGTGTAACCAGCGAGTTGCAAGAAGCTCCTGCTAGGGGTTCACTACCCTTGTATTTGTACGTGAAGAGGCCCAGCAGCGCGAGGCTGATGTTCTCTGCCAGCTCCAGGCTGGAGAGTGATTGTGGGCGTGCACGGAGAGCACCTAGTGAGACTGTTTTGGCTGGCCCGTGGCTAGGGTAGACTCGTTGGTGTTTCCCAGTACTGGTTGAGGACGGTACTGTGTTGAGGAAACACGGTAGCTGACAAGACTGCATCGAATAGCGCTTAGTGTCCTATGTGAGATACACTTGTGTACATATTAAGTGTAGTAATACTACTTTTAGGATTGTATATGAGGTGATGGGAAAGTGATTATACATGAATATATTGATAATTGATGAAGTGTAGTATTCAATGCACCTTCCCCAGTGTGTTTTACTTGCATTACCGATCTCACAACTAGAAAGTCACTACTAACTTGAGGTTGGATTCCAGGACCTAGAATCACGAAGCTCCATGTATTTCTTCGTAAATAGGTTTGCTACGAAGGTTCCTAGTATGCCCTAAGATGATGCTTAGGTGCAATTTACGTAGGTCCACTTAGGAAGATATTTGTTGGTTCACCTGCGTGCTAATAGAGGTCACTACTGTGTTTCGTTTGGCCAATAAGACAGCAGCAACATTCTTCATATTAAAGATTTAGCGCTGGCTTATCGGAGCTCTATTGCCTCCTATTTACGTCGAATTTTCTTATAAAATTAGTATATTTCGAAGTAAAACTGTTTTTTAAACTTCTACAGCCAGCACCGACATTGTAGTAAACAAATGTTACATTTGTTTACCTTCGTAATTCTAAGAGATAGTGTAGCTGTCCTTGTTGCTCGGAAGACGCGCTGACAATTATTGTATATATTTACTGAATTTACCCAAGGGCCACTAGTTATCTAGTGGCCTCGAAGAGGACAGAAAGCTGGCAGCTTGTTAAAGGGCCCGTCAATTGCCTTATGATATTTTTTAGCTAGAATTTGGCGTTTACGGCTTCAGCGGGTAGGCGATTCCATGAGTTTATAGCCCTCTTTGTGGAAATAATATCTGTTTTCAGTAACATACTCTCCAACACTATATCTGTGATTGCCCTGTTATCAGTGACTTCATACCAAATGGTATGAGGTACTTTGAGCTCTGTAATTACTTCATACCCTTAGGAATATTGGAAGATATTCTTGTGCTGCACCCAGATTTTGCCAGTGGAGGCTAATAGATCATCATTAAGTATTTTGTTCTCTCCTGATTCCATATGACTGGCCATCCTGTGAGGTGAGGATGTTGGATGAGCTGGTAGCTGTATTTTTATCTACACTGTGTGGTCCTTCATGCAGAGTAGGGAAACAGCATAGTGCTGTTAATACCTAAACATGTTAAAAAATACATTGTTTGAGAGGAGTCTTGTAGAAACTGGTAAGAGTAATTATAATAATGTTTCCATGATTCAGTGCTTGCCTCTTGTGAAAATCCTGAAGAGTTGTTTAGTCAGTTTATTTGTTTTTTGTATTGAGGCTGGTATTTTGTACCTTGATTTCATGTGTCTAACCATCCTGTGAGATGGGTTTATTAGATAAACTCGTAGGTAGTTTTTTTTATCTACACTGTGTAATATTCCATATAGAATAGGGTAGCAGCACATTGCTGTGTATACCTAACCTTCTTAATAAAAAAAATCAGTAATAAAGATTTTAAATTATAGTTTGTATTATTACAAGTACTGTATTATCCTTATTAAATCATGTTGACCATGGATCATAAAGATCTCGTGTTGATATGTAATAGTCATATTTCTTTTGAACTGCTAATCCATGCTAATCATTTTTTAATCATTCATTAAATTGTGCATTATGTCTCAATTTTTCACTTCCTTGGATATACTGTACAGTACAAAAAGATAGGATAAAAATAAACCAGTAATATTTCTTTCATTATATTCCCCCTCCCCGCTCAGCTCGTTGTCGCCGTGTGGGGGCTTAGTGGGCGGCTGCCAGAGTGTGATGCTCCTTGGGACAGTCCTGTCCTTTTCTAGCCTTGTGCTCCTGCTGCTGTCCTCTCCAATTCTGCTGGGCATCTTTTCCTTTCCTTTTCCTTCTGTTTCGTTTTTCTCCCCCCTCTTCTCCTATCTGCTTGCCGTTTCCTACCGACCTTTTGCTCGTTCTGGTTCTTCCCTTGGACTTCTTCTATTTTGACGCCCGGGTGCTTGAGGAGGCATACTCATGCACCCGTAGAACTGCAGTACCCGACGTCGAGAGCGAGGGGAACCTTTTATTGTCAATCCCCACTTCGTCACTGAACCCGATCTCGACGGACTGTCGGTTTCTTAAGGTGGCGTTTGTGGGGCGTATACTCGCGACGCACCCCTAGGAGGCCCCGACAAGATCGGCGATAGCTTCTTGTTGGGTGTCCTGCCTCTAATTGTGGCTCCATGGTGGGTGTGGGGGCACATTCGTGAGTGAATTCTCTTTCGTCAAGATGATTACCCCTGCTGCGGCTTCTTCTGGTTTACCTTCTCAGGCTCGTGGGGTGGGCGACCAAGCCCCCGAGTCGGTCCGTATTGGAAGACCGGGCTCTGTAGCCTCCGCTGCATTGGGCCCCGACCTTGCTCCTCCTTTGGCCTCTCTGACTCCTTCCTCTGGCTCCCCTCCCTCCTCTGTGGTTGGGTCGAGCCCCAAGCCCCCAGCGGTGACTACCTCGTCCCCTGGCGTGGCTCCTTCTCTAGTTGTAACTACTGCGCCTTTTAACCCCTCTCTCTCTGGGGGTTCTCACCGCCGTCTTCGTCACGGCCGCCCTCGCTCGATTCCTTCCAGTTCTGCTACCTATCAAGCCTTGTTTGGTCCCGCTTCGTGGGCCAAATATTTTGATCTCCTCCCTCTTGATTCTGCGCCTCCTGACGATTTCTCCCTCCATCGACATCTCATTGATTCCGTGGATGCCTCCATTACTTTCAACCCCACTCGTCTCGGTACACGTGTCGTTGCTGCTCCTTCTCAGGATGCTGCTTCCCGCTTGGCTGCCTTATCCTGCCTTGGCGAGACCCCCGTTCGGGTCTCGAAGAACGTTCAGTTGAATGCCAGTGTTGGCACTATTTTGCTCCCGCCCCATGTTGCGACCGGTGTTCGGGACCTACGCGACTGCCACGACGATATTCGACATATCCTCGCTGCCCAGGGCCATTCTATTCTCCAGGTGGACACGTTTACTCGTCCCCCTCGTGGTAGTCGCCGTCAACCCCTCCGGGTTGTGAAGATTACCTTTGATGGTAGGACCCTTCCACCCTCTGTCATTCTTGCTGGTGCCAGGTGCTCTGTCCAGGAGTACATTCCTTCTCCTCGGCTCTGCAACAAGTGCTGGAGGTTTGGGCATGGTGCCCTCCGCTGCTCCGGGACTGTCTCTCTGTCCTTTGTGTGGTGGCGAAGGTCACTCTTAAGTCGGAGTGCGCTTCTCCCCAGGCTCGTTGCCTCAACTGCGGTGAGGCCCATCCTACCTTCTCCCGTGCGTGTGTCCATTACAAGCTTGAGGCAGCCGTCCTCAACTTGAAGCACCGGGAGCGTTTATCTTTTCCTGAGGCGAGGCGCCAGGTTCGCCGGCTCCCGCCTTATGCTAATATCTCTTATGCTCGCGTGTTGCGCTCTTCCTCTCCTCGTCCTTCCCGCCTTCCTCAGACTCACAACCGTTTCCAGGCCTTGGACCCTGATGCGCCCACTGCCCCCTCCTCTGTCCCTTTGGGTTCTCTCCCGAAGGATCCTCCTCCTGGTCCTCTGTCTGGGGTTCCCCTTCCTTCTACCCGGTCTGTCGTGTCTTCTGTGTCTTCTTCCTCGTCCCCCTCCGATCCTCCTTCCCATCCTCTTCCTCCATCTATCGGCTCTCCCCGCCGCCTGTCGGTGCGGGCGGATGTCCATCGCTCTCCTAACGGCCGTCGTGTGTGCTCTCGTTCGGCTTCTCCTGTTGAGACACTGGAATCCGTTGCCCGGTACGTAGTTGCTGGGACACCGGTCTCTTTAAGTCAGAAGCGTAAGCCTGGCTCCTCTCCTTCCTCTTCCCCGGCGGGTAAGAAGGCTTCGCTTTCTTCCTCAGCTCCTCCTTCTGGCTCTGTTGCTCCTTCCCCTCCCGTTTCAGTGCTTGCGCCCCCTGTTCCTGCTATGGAGGTTTCTTTGGCCCCTGCTTCCCTTTCGGTTGCTGCTCTTGCTGGGGTGCGCTCCTCTCTTTCTACTCCCCCTCTTCCTGCTGCTGTCCTTGACTGCTCCTCTCCGTTATCTCCTCCTCCTCCTCCTCCTCCGGACCCTGCCCGCCCACCTCTGATCTGTTCTCCCGTTTCCTTCCCTCCGTCTTTGCTCAGTTTACCCATGCCCCCTAACCCTGACTTTGCTGACCCTGATCCCGACCCTGATATTCTTTAACGTGCTCTGTTGGTCTTTCGCCTTTGTTTCTTCCTTGTTCTCTGTTTTTGTCCTTTCTCTTCTCGTCGTTGTCCATTCTTCAATGGAACGTTCGAGGTTATTACGCCAATTTCCTCGAACTCCAACTTCTGATTTCGCGGTTTTCGCCCCTTTGTGGCTGTCTCCAAGAGCCGATGCTTGGTGCTCGTCCTGGTCGTTTTCGTGGCTATTCCTTTCTCTCCCCCCCCCCCCCCCAGCCATTGCTGGGGCTTCTAATTCTTCTGCTCTCTTGATTCGGGCTGATGTTCCCTTTGTTCCTTTACTTTTTCCTTCGCCTCTCCATTGTTCTGCTGCTCGTATCTTTGTGGGGAAATGGTACACAGTTTGTTCCATTTATCTCCCCCCGAGTGTCCCGCTCTCTCTTCCTGATTTGAAACACCTCCTAGACTCCTTGCCGGAGCCTGTGCTCCTGCTGGGTGACTTCAATTGTCGTCATTCTCTTTGGGGTGACGTTCTGACGAATACCCGGGGTCGCCTCCTTGAGCCGTTTCTCCTCTCTTCTTCCCTGTCTCTTCTGAATTCTGGTGAGCCCACTCATTTGGACTCTCGAACTCGCACCCTTTCTTGTCTTGATCTTTCTCTCTGCTCTTCTTCTCTTTACTTAGATTTCACATGGCAGGTTCTTGATGACCTCCATGGAAGTGATCATTTCCCCATCCTTGTTTCCTTTTTCTCTTTTCGCCCTTCCCTCTCTTTCCCTAGGTGGCAGTTTGCTAAGGCGGACTGGACCCTATTTTCCCTCAGTGCTACTCTCTCTGACCTCTCCCTTCTGCCCCTCTCTCGCGCTCTCCTCCTTTTTCATGACACTGTCTTCGACGCTGCCCTCCGCTCTATTCCTCGCTCTTCCTCTCGGGGTCCACGGAAGTGCGTTCCCTGGTGGAATGCGGACTGTGCTCGGGCTGTCCGCTGTAAGCGTGCAGCCTGGAAGAAGCACCGCCGTAGGCAGACGACCAATTCTTTTCTTTTCTTTCGGAAAGCGAGTGCGGTGGCCCGTAGGGCCATCCGTACGGCTAAACGTGAATGTTGGGCATCTTATGTCTCGACAATTACGTCCGAAACCCCTCTGGCCCAGATCTGGAAGCGTATCCGCAAGATAGCGGGTAAGTTCGTTCCCGATGTTTCACCGGTCCTTCACCTCCATGATACTCTTGTGGCGGACCCGTTGCAGGTCGCTTCCGAACTGGGTTCCCACTTTTCTTCTGTTAGCTCTGGTCTTCATCTTCCCCAATCTTTCCTTCTTCGTAAACCTGTCCTTGAGTCTCGTCCTTTAGATTTCTGCACTCATCTTCAGCTTCCCTATAATGATCCCTTTTCTCTCTCTGAACTTTGTTCTGCCCTGGCCCTCTGCGGTTCTACGGCGGCGGGCTCCGATGGTATTCATTATGAGATGCTTCGCCATCTCCCTCCGAGCACGTCTCAGTATTTACTGAGTCTGTATAATCGGATCTGGGAGTCGTCGTCAGTCCCTGAGGACTGGCTCGATGCCGTTGTCCTCCCTGTTCGCAAACCGGGGTCTCTGGGTACTTCCCCTAAGGACTTTCGCCCTATTGCTCTCACAAGTTGTGTCTGCAAACTCTTTGAACGTATGGTTAACGTTCGTCTGATGTGGTTCCTGGAACACCATCACCTCCTCTCCCCTTCTCAATTTGGTTTCCGCAAGTGCCGCAGCACGACAGATGTCCTGGTGAACTTGGAGGTCTATATTCGTACTGCTTTTGCTGCGAAGACCTCCGTTATTGCCGTCCTTTTTGACCTAGAAAAGGCTTACGACACCACTTGGCGTTATCATATCCTATCTCAACTTCATTCTTTTGGCCTTCGTGGTCATCTCCCTCTCTTTCTCCGCAGCTTCCTCTCTCGTCGTTCCTTTCGGGTGCGCCTTGGTACCGCTCTCTCTCCCTCTTTTCAGCAATACGAAGGTGTGCCCCAGGGTAGTGTTCTGAGCACTACTCTTTTTCTGGTTGCCCTCAATGGTCTTCTTTCCTCTCTTCCTTCTGGTGTCTTCTCCGCTCTCTATGTCGATGATCTTACCCTTTGTTGTCAGGGTGATGATTCGCCTCTCCTTCAACGCCGGCTTCAACTTGCGATTGATGCCGTGTCGTCTTGGGCCACAGGTCATGGCTTCAAGTTCTCTACTTCTAAGACTTGTGCCATGACTTTTACGCGGAAACGGGTTGTTCTTCGTCCCTCTTTGTCACTTTATGGTCATCCCCTTGAATACAAAGATTCCGCGAAGCTTTTGGGGTTATTCCTTGACACTCGTTTGTCTTGGTCTCCCCATATCTCTTACCTCCGTGTTGAGTGCTCTAAGTCCCTTACCCTCCTTCGGGTCTTGTCCCATACTTCTTGGGGGGCAGATAGGCGCACTCTCCTTGCTTTACATTCCTCTCTCGTCCTGTCTAAGCTCGATTATGGTTGCCCTGCTTACTCGTCTGCTTCTCCTTCTACTCTTCGTCGTCTTGATGCTTTGCACCATACTGGGTTGCGCCTCAGTTCTGGTGCCTTTCGTTCGACTCCCGTCCTTAGCTTGTATGTTGACACTGGCTTCCTGTCTCTCCAGGACCGCCGTGATCGCTACTGTCTTCGCTATCTTGCGCGGTCCTTGCAACATCCTTCCTCTCGCCTCTGTCGTGCTTTAACTTTTACCCCTCCTGCGGTTCCTGTTCCTCTTCACCACCTCCCTCTTTCTGTCCGGTTATCTCGCCTACAGGATTCTCTTTCCGTTCGTATTTCTGATGTTTCTCCTCGTGTTGTTCCTTCTTTGCCCCCATGGAGGGTCCCTCTTCCGCGGTTTTGTACATCCTTGACTCGTATCACTAAAGCTTTTACCCCTCCTACAGTTCTAAAACGCCTTTTCCTCGAGCACTTTTCTTCTCACTCCCGCTCCGTTTCTGTCTTCACCGATGGGTCTAAGTCAGCGGACGGTGTTGGCTACTCTGTTGTTTTTCCTGATCGCACTTATATGTGTCGCTTGCCTCCGGAGACTAGCATCTTTACAGCGGAACTTTATGCTATTCTCTATGCTCTTCGTCTCCTGCTTTCTCGTTGTCAGTCTTCCTTTGTGGTTGTTGTTGACTCTCGTAGTGCCCTCATGGCTCTCGGGTGCTTTAATCCAGTTCATCCGGTAGTTGTCGAGATCCAGCATTGGCTGTTTCTCGTTCACAGTAAATTTAAGTCGGTTGAGTTTTGTTGGGTTCCCAGCCATATTGGCGTGTCTTTAAATGAGCGTGCGGATGCTGCCGCTAAGGAAGCTGTCCGCTCTTGTCCCATCTCTCGTAAAGGCATTCCGTATTCCGACTTTTACCCGGTTATCCATTCCTCAGTCCTTACCCGTTGGCAGGCTTCTTGGTTGTCTGTTACTGGTAACAAGCTACGTACTCTTAAATGTTGTGTTTCCTCGTGGCCGTCCTCCTTCCACCGTAACCGGCGGTGGGAAACAGCTCTGGCGAGGTTGCGTATTGGCCATACTCGCTTAACCCATGGTCACTTGATGGAGCGCCGCCCTGCTCCTTATTGTCCTAGTTGCATTGTCCCTCTTACGGTCGTGCATGTCCTTCTTGAATGTCCTGACTTCCAGGACGAGCGTGTGTCTTGCTTTCCGACCGCCCCTCGCGGTCACCTGTCCCTCGATAGAATTCTTGGTGACTCGGATACTTTTGATATCGTTCGCCTTATGCGTTTTTGTTCTCGTATTGGCATCCTTGGTGATATTTAGCGCCCTCTGATTATTTTGCGTATTTGATGGTGCTACATAGCCTTCCCGGTTTGGTGCCTTCTTTTGATAATTACTTACTTACTTACTTTCATTATATTTATTTAAATGACTGCATCAATATTGTTACAGCTGACAGGATTTGTTTTACCATACAGGTGCATTATTTGTTAAAAAATTTGTTTATTGTTACACACAATGGTGCTACACAGCCTTCCCAGCTTAGTGCCTTCTTTTAACACTTACTTACTGATTAATAAATAAATAATAATAATAAATAAATAATAATAAATAATAATAAATAAATTTTATTCAGGAAAAGTACATACAGTTGATTTACAAACATAATGTTGGATTTATAGACATAGATAGTACATACAACGCCTAAAGCCACTAATACTCATAGCATTTCTGGCAAGGTGTGGGGGAAAAACACTTACACTAAAACTTAATAGTAATCGGGATTAGGTATAAATTGTGTTGAAAGAAGGAATAAAAAAGGAGGGTAACATAGCAGAAATCAGCAATTGTACACGTTGGTAATCAAACAGCATTGTTTAAAAAATTGCAAGACATGGGTTGACATTTAGGGGTAAGGTAGGTTACATGGAGTTAATTAGGCAGTACTTGGTTTTACTCTTAAACTGGTTGTGAGAAGTACAGCCTTTGACATGATTCGGGAGGTCATTCCACATTCTGGGTCCCTTGATTTGTAGAGCACTTCTAGTTTGGTTACACACAGCCAAATTGTGTAACAGGAAGAGGTCTTGGACACAAACTTGTGCCATACTAAATGTAGAGGAATCGGCTGAGTATTCCTCAAATAAAATAAGTTGCCTCAGCTTATAAGGTAAATAAAATAAGCATTTCTCAAATAGGTAGCTGCCTCACCTCACTGCCTTACTGCTACATAGCCTTCCCGGCATGGTCCCCCTCCCCGCTCAGCTCGTTGTCGCCGTGTGGGGGCTTAGTGGGCGGCTGCCGGAGTGTGATGCTCCTTGGGACAGTCCTCTGTCCTTTTCTAGCCTTGTGCTCCTGCTGCCGTCCTCTCCAATTCTGCTGGGCATCTTTTCCTTTTCCTTCTGTTTCGTTTTTCTCCCCCCTCTTCTCCTATCTGCTTGCCGTTTCCTACCGACCTTTTGCTCGTTCTGGTTCTTCCCTTGGACTTCTTCTATTTTGACGCCCGGGTGCTTGAGGAGGCATACTCATGCACCCGTAGAACTGCAGTACCCGACGTCGAGAGCGAGGGGAACCTTTTATTGTCAATCCCCACTTCGTCACTGAACCCGATCTCGACGGACTGTCGGTTTCTTAAGGTGGCGTTTGTGGGGCGTATACTCGCGACGCACCCCTAGGAGGCCCCGACAAGATCGGCGATAGCTTCTTGTTGGGTGTCCTGCCTCTAATTGTGGCTCCATGGTGGGTGTGGGGGCACATTCGTGAGTGAATTCTTTCTTTCGTCAAGATGATTACCCCTGCTTCGGCTTCTTCTGGTTTACCTTCTCAGGCTCGTGGGGTGGGCGACCAAGCCCCCGAGTCGGTCCGTATTGGAAGACCGGGCTCTGTAGCCTCTGCTGCATTGGGCCCCGACCTTGCTCCTCCTTTGGCCTCTCAGACTCCTTCCTCTGGCTCCCCTCCCTCCTCTGTGGTTGGGTCGAGCCCCAAGCCCCCAGTGGTGACTACCTCGTCCCCTGGCGCGGCTCCTTCTCTAGTTGTAACTACTGCGCCTTTTAACCCCTCTCTCTCTGGGGGTTCTCACCGCCGTCCTCGTCACGGCCGCCCTCGCTCGATTTCTTCCAGTTCTGCTACCTATCAAGCCTTGTTTGGTCCCGCTTCGTGGGCCAAATATTTTGATCTCCTCCCTCTTGATTCTGCGCCTCCTGACGATTTCTCCCTCCATCGACATCTCATTGATTCCGTGGATGCCTCCATTACTTTCAACCCCACTCGTCTCGGTACACGTGTCGTTGCTGCTCCTTCTCAGGATGCTGCTTCCCGCTTGGCTGCCTTATCCTGCCTTGGCGAGACCCCCGTTCGGGTCTCGAAGAACGTTCAGTTGAATGCCAGTGTTGGCACTATTTTGCTCCCGCCCCATGTTGCGACCGGTGTTTGGGACCTGCGCGACTGCCACGACGATATTCGACATATCCTCGCTGCCCAGGGCCACTCTATTCTCCAGGTGGACACGTTTACTCGTCCCCCTCGTGGTAGTCGCCGTCAACCCCTCCGGGTTGTGAAGATTACCTTTGATGGTAGGACCCTTCCACCCTCTGTCATTCTTGCTGGTGCCAGGTGCTCTGTCCAGGAGTACATTCCTTCTCCTCGGCTCTGCAACAAGTGCTGGAGGTTTGGGCATGGTGCCCTCCGCTGCTCCGGAACTGTCTCTCTCTGTCCTTTGTGTGGTGGCGAAGGTCACTCTAAGTCGGAGTGCGCTTCTCCCCAGGCTCGTTGCCTCAACTGCGGTGAGGCCCATCCTACCTTCTCCCGTGCGTGTGTCCATTACAAGCTTGAGGCAGCCGTCCTCAACTTGAAGCACCGGGAGCGTTTATCTTTTCCTGAGGCGAGGCGCCAGGTTCGCCGGCTCCCGCCTTATGCTAATATCTCTTATGCTCGCGTGTTGCGCTCTTCCTCTTCTCGTCCTTCCCGCCTTCCTCAGACTCACAACCGTTTCCGGGCCTTGGACCCTGATGCGCCCACTGCCCCCTCCTCTGTCCCTTTGGGTTCGCTCCCGAAGGATCCTCCTCCTGGTCCTCTGTCTGGGGTTCCCCTTCCTTCTACCCGGTCTGTCGTGTCTTCTGTGTCTTCTTCCTCGTCCCCCTCCGATCCTCCTTCCCATCCTCTTCCTCCATCTATCGGCTCTCCCCGCCGCCTGTCGGTGCGGGCGGATGTCCATCGCTCTCCTAACGGCCGTCGTGTGTGCTCTCGTTCGGCTTCTCCTGTTGAGACACTGGAATCCGTTGCCCGGTACGTAGTTGCTGGGACACCGGTCTCTTTAAGTCAGAAGCGTAAGCCTGGCTCCTCTCCTTCCTCTTCCCCGGCGGGTAAGAAGGCTTCGCTTTCTTCCTCAGCTCCTCCTTCTGGCTCTGTTGCTCCTTCCCCTCCCGTTTCAGTGCTTGCGCCCCCTGTTCCTGCTATGGAGGTTTCTTTGGCCCCTGCTTCCCTTTCGGTTGCTGCTCTTGCTGGGGTGCGCTCCTCTCTTTCTACTCCCCCTCTTCCTGCTGCTGTCCTTGGCTGCTCCTCTCCGTTGTCTCCTCCTCCTCCTCCTCCTCCTCCTCCTCCTCCGGACCCTGCCCGCCCACCTCTGATCTGTTCTCCCGTTTCCTTCCCTCCGTCTTTGCTCAGTTTACCCATGCCCCCTAACCCTGACTTTGCTGATCCTGATCCCGACCCTGATATTCTTTAACGTGCTCTGTTGGTCTTTCGCCTTTGTTTCTTCCTTGTTCTCTGTTTTTGTCCTTTCTCTTCTCGTCGTTGTCCATTCTTCAATGGAACGTTCGAGGTTATTACGCCAATTTCCTCGAACTCCAACTTCTGGTTTCGCGGTTTTCGCCCCTTTGTGTCTGTCTCCAGGAGCCAATGCTTGGTGCTCGTCCTGGTCGTTTTCGTGGCTATTCCTTTCTCTCCCCCCCCCCAGCCATTGCTGGGGCTTCTAATTCTTCTGCTCTCTTGATTCGGGCTGATGTTCCCTTTGTTCCTTTACTTTTTCCTTCGCCTCTCCATTGTTCTGCTGCTCGTATCTTTGTGGGGAAATGGTACACAGTTTGTTCCATTTATCTCCCCCCGAGTGTCCCGCTCTCTCTTCCTGATTTGAAACACCTCCTAGACTCCTTGCCGGAGCCTGTGCTCCTGCTGGGTGACTTCAATTGTCGTCATTCTCTTTGGGGTGACGTTCTGACGAATACCCGGGGTCGCCTCCTTGAGCCGTTTCTCCTCTCTTCTTCCCTGTCTCTTCTGAATTCTGGTGAGCCCACTCATTTGGACTCTCGAACTCGCACCCTTTCTTGTCTTGATCTTTCTCTCTGCTCTTCTTCTCTTTACTTAGATTTCACGTGGCAGGTTCTTGATGACCTCCATGGAAGTGATCATTTCCCCATCCTTGTTTCCTTTTTCTCTTTTCGCCCTTCCCTCTCTTTCCCTAGGTGGCAGTTTGCTAAGGCGGACTGGACCCTATTTTCCCTCAGTGCTACTCTCTCTGACCTCTCCCTTCTGCCCCTCTCTCGCGCTCTCCTCCTTTTTCATGACACTGTCTTCGACGCTGCCCTCCGCTCTATTCCTCGCTCTTCCTCTCGGGGTCCACGGAAGTGCGTTCCCTGGTGGAATGCGGACTGTGCTCGGGCTGTCCGCTGTAAGCGTGCAGCCTGGAAGAAGCACCGCCGTAGGCAGACGACCGATTCTTTTCTTTTCTTTCGGAAAGCGAGTGCGGTGGCCCGTAGGGCCATCCGTACGGCTAAACGTGAATGTTGGGCATCTTATGTCTCGACAATTACGTCCGAAACCCCTCTGGCCCAGATCTGGAAGCGTATCCGCAAGATAGCGGGTAAGTTCGTTCCCGATGTTTCACCGGTCCTTCACCTCCATGATACTCTTGTGGCGGACCCGTTGCAGGTCGCTTCCGAACTGGGTTCCCACTTTTCTTCTGTTAGCTCTGGTCTTCATCTTCCCCAATCTTTCCTTCTTCGTAAACCTGTCCTTGAGTCTCGTCCTTTAGATTTCTGCACTCATCTTCAGCTTCCCTATAATGATCCCTTCTCTCTCTCTGAACTTCGTTCTGCCCTGGCCCTCTGCGGTTCTACGGCGGCGGGCTCCGATGGTATTCATTATGAGATGCTGCGCCATCTCCCTCCGAGCACGTCTCAGTATTTACTGAGTCTGTATAATCGGATCTGGGAGTCGTCGTCAGTCCCTGAGGACTGGCTCGATGCCGTTGTCCTCCCTGTTCGCAAACTGGGGTCTCTGGGTACTTCCCCTAAGGACTTTCGCCCTATTGCTCTCACAAGTTGTGTCTGCAAACTCTTTGAACGTATGGTTAACGTTCGTCTGATGTGGTTCCTGGAACACCATCACCTCCTCTCCCCTTCTCAATTTGGTTTCCGCAAGTGCCGCAGCACGACAGATGTCCTGGTGAACTTGGAGGTCTATATTCGTACTGCTTTTGCTGCGAAGACCTCCGTTGTTGCCGTCCTTTTTGACCTAGAAAAGGCTTACGACACCACTTGGCGTTATCATATCCTATCTCAACTTCATTCTTTTGGCCTTCGTGGTCATCTCCCTCCCTTTCTCCGCAGCTTCCTCTCTCGTCGTTCCTTTCGGGTGCGCCTTGGTACCGCTCTGTCTCCCTCTTTTCAGCAATACGAAGGTGTGCCCCAGGGTAGTGTTCTGAGCACTACTCTTTTTCTGGTTGCCCTCAATGGTCTTCTTTCCTCTCTTCCTTCTGGTGTCTTCTCCGCTCTCTATGTCGATGATCTTACCCTTTGTTGTCAGGGTGATGATTCGCCTCTCCTTCAACGCCGGCTTCAACTTGCAATTGATGCCGTGTCGTCTTGGGCCACAGGTCATGGCTTCAAGTTCTCTACTTCTAAGACTTGTGCCATGACTTTTACGCGGAAACGGGTTGTTCTTCGTCCCTCTTTGTCACTTTATGGTCATCCCCTTGAATACAAAGATTCCGCGAAGCTTTTGGGGTTATTCCTTGACACTCGTTTGTCTTGGTCTCCCCATATCTCTTACCTCCGTGTTGAGTGCTCTAAGGCCCTTACCCTCCTTCGGGTCTTGTCCCATACTTCTTGGGGGGCAGATAGGCGCACTCTCCTTGCTTTACATTCCTCTCTCGTCCTGTCTAAGCTCGATTATGGTTGCCCTGCTTACTCGTCTGCTTCTCCTTCTACTCTTCGCCGTCTTGATGCTTTGCACCATACTGGGTTGCGCCTCAGTTCTGGTGCCTTTCGTTCGACTCCCGTCCTTAGCTTGTATGTTGACACTGGCTTCCTGTCTCTCCAGGACCGCCGTGATCGCTACTGTCTTCGCTATCTTGCGCGGTCCTTGCAACATCCTTCCTCTCGCCTCTGTCGTGCTTTAACTTTTACCCCTCCTGCGGTTCCTGTTCCTCTTCACCACCTCCCTCTTTCTGTCCGGTTATCTCGCCTACAGGATTCTCTTTCCGTTCGTATTTCTGATGTTTCTCCTCGTGTTGTTCCTTCTTTGCCCCCGTGGAGGGTCCCTCTTCCGCGGTTTTGTACATCCTTGACTCGTATCACTAAAGCTTTTACCCCTCCTACGGTTCTAAAACGCCTTTTCCTCGAGCACTTTTCTTCTCACTCCCGCTCCGTTTCTGTCTTCACCGATGGGTCTAAGTCAGCGGACGGTGTTGGCTACTCTGTTGTTTTTCCTGATCGCACTTATATGTGTCGCTTGCCTCCGGAGACTAGCATCTTTACAGCGGAACTTTATGCTATTCTCTATGCTCTTCGTCTCCTGCTTTCTCGTTGTCAGTCTTCCTTTGTGGTTGTTGTTGACTCTCGTAGTGCCCTCATGGCTCTCGGGTGCTTTAATCCAGTTCATCCAGTAGTTGTCGAGATCCAGCATTGGCTGTTTCTCGTTCACAGTAAATTTAAGTCGGTTGAGTTTTGTTGGGTTCCCAGCCATATTGGCGTGTCTTTAAATGAGCGTGCGGATGCTGCCGCTAAGGAAGCTGTCCGCTCTTGTCCCATCTCTCGTAAAGGCATTCCGTATTCCGACTTTTACCCGGTTATCCATTCCTCAGTCCTTACCCGTTGGCAGGCTTCTTGGTTGTCTGTTACTGGTAACAAGCTACGTACTCTTAAATGTTGTGTTTCCTCGTGGCCGTCCTCCTTCCACCGTAACCGGCGGTGGGAAACAGCTCTGGCGAGGTTGCGTATTGGCCATACTCGCTTAACCCATGGTCACTTGATGGAGCGCCGCCCTGCTCCTTATTGTCCTAGTTGCATTGTCCCTCTTACGGTCGTGCATGTCCTTCTTGAATGTCCTGACTTCCAGGACGAGCGTGTGTCTTGCTTTCCGACCGCCCCTCGCGGTCACCTGTCCCTCGATAGAATTCTTGGTGACTCGGATACTTTTGATATCGTTCGCCTTATGCGTTTTTGTTCTCGTATTGGCATCCTTGGTGATATTTAGCGCCCTCTGATTATTTTGCGTATTTGATGGTGCTACATAGCCTTCCCGGTTTGGTGCCTTCTTTTGATAATTACTTACTTCCCGGCATGGTGCGTTCTTTTGATAATTACTTGTTCCACACCCAAGTTGTGTAACAGGAAGAGGTTTTGGACCCCTACTTCCCTCTTTCTTTTTTAATAGTCCATATAGTCATAATTATAGCTTTAAGTATTCAATGAATAAAGTTTTTGACATGTTAGGTAAGGAGAAGGGTTAAAATCATTTGTGCAGCATATTTTTATTTTTTCACTCGGATTTAATTACAAAATAAAACCAAACTAAATAAATTAGAAATGGGTATGTATAGCTAAGGTACACCCTTACTACTAGGTGAACAGGGGCATTTGGTGATAGTAAATGATCCCATCAGGCAGGGTTCATCACCTCTCATATTTCATGTTCACCAGTGTTTATTTACTTGGTATAATATCTTGCTATAAAACTAATTTTACTATCATAAAAGACATATTTACTTTAAGTTTCAAGCAGAGAATGCATATATAACTAACACGAAGGACCCCTCTTCACGAGATTCGCCAACTAATAATCTTTTGTTATATTAAAATCGATCCCAGTGTTATGTAATAAAGAAAAATAGTTACATCCAGTTTACGTAAAGCTACGAGTGGTCGACACCACACTTAGATCCCGGACCAAACTTACGAAGGTTTTTTGACTTAGTGTAGCTACCTGAATACCGACGTAGCCGCCACAAAGGCGCTAAGAAGAAAAACATTTGTAGCTAAGAAGAAAAACCTTCGTAAGTACCTTCATGAATCTGGCCCCAAAACTTTAATACCACCAGAAAAGAACCCGGTTGCGACCCATTGTGGCCGCAACAATTCCTTACACAAGTGTCTAAATGCCTTTCTTATGTTAGCCAACCTGGCATAATTTGCTGATATTATCCTCTTGATATGGGCTTCAGGGAACAGGTCTTGCGTGATATCAACCCCCAGGTCTTTCTCTCTCTCTCTGACTCTTAAAGAATTTCATCTCCCAACTGATATCTTGTAACTGGCCTCCTGCTTCCTAAACCTATCTTCATTACATTACATTTGCTTGGGTTAAACTCTAACAACTATTTGTTCGATCATGCCATCAGTATGTCTAGGTCTTCTTGAAGCCTCAAGCAGTCCTCCTCTGTCTTAATCCTTCTCATAATTTTGGCATCGTCAGCAAACATTGAGAGGAATGAGTCTATACCTTCCGGGAGATCGTTTACGTATATCAGAAACAGGATAGGACCATGTACAGAGCCCTGTGGAACTCCACTGATGACTACACGCTATTCTACCTCCCCTCACTGTAACTCTTTGCTTCCTATTGCTTAGGTATTCCCTTATCCACTGGAGCACTTTAACAGTTACTCCCGCCTGTCTCTCTAGCTTATGTACCAGCCTCTTATGGGGGATTGAGTCAAAGGCTTTTCGACAGTCCAAAAAAATGCAGTCCGCACAGCCTTCTCTTTCTTGCTTAATCTTTGTCAACTGGTCATAGAACTCTATTAAGCCTGTAGGGCAAGATTTACCCTCCCTGAACCCATGTTGGCGATTTGTCACAAAGTTCTTTCTCTCAAGATGTGTTACTAAGTTTTTCTCACGATCTTCTCCATCACCTTGCATGGCATACAAATCAAGGACACTGGCCTGTAGTTCAGTACCTCTTGTCTGTCACCCTTTTTGTACATTGGGACTACATTAGCCGTCTTTCATATATCTGCTAGGTCTCCTGTCTCCAGTGACCTACACAGTCCACACAGAGTGTGTGAGTGTGTGTGTGTGTGTGTATTTACCTAGTTGTTCTTGCGGAGGTTGAGCTCTGCTCTTTCGGCCCACCTCTCAACTGTCAATCAATCAACTGTTACTAACTACTACTACTTTATTTATTTTCTTCCTCACACACACCAACACAGGAAGCAACTCCGTATCAGCTGTCTATCTCCCAGGTAACTATTTACTGCTAAGTAACAGGGGCATCAGGGTGAAAGAAACTGCCCATTTGTTTCTGCAAGCCCCGGGAATCGAATCCTGGTCCACATGACTGTGTATCAAGCGTGCTGTCCACTCATGCACCAGCCACCCTGCGTGTGTGTGTGTGTATGTGTGAGAGAGGGAGATATATGTTGCCTGCATTAACAGTTTCAAAAAATTTCCAGAGAAATATCGATAACTGAAATATAACAATTTACTTCTAGAGAAAAAATTACTTTCTTCAGTTTCTGTGTCTTTCTTTCAGTTCTATGTTTAAGTTTCAGAATACTGTGTCTCCATTGCAGTTTTTTAAATAAAGTCATTAAAGAACTATTTTCAGTTGCAGTGCAAATGAATTATTTTAATGATTACTTCGTTACCCAGACGTAGACTTCCACCAGCTGCAGAGTATCAGTGTCTCCAGGACTAACACGCTGGATACTGATGAACCTGCCTGCAACTTTATCCTTCCTGCTGCAGGTAAGAGTTCCGTAGCTAACGTTGTACGGACCTTTGTAGGTGGAGAACAGCGTGTAGGAGGAGAAGTCGCCGCTGGTCTGAAGTGTGGCTCCCACACGGATCTGATCAACATGAAGACACAACATTATTATGGCAAGCATATTGCTCTCTGGTGGAATTTAGAGAATGAAAACGCAGATTACATAAAAGGTAATTCATTTACTCTGGCGAGAAAGACAGACAAAGAATCAGATACTCTTCGGTACCCCACCTAGTAATTATATACATACATATATATATATATGTATATATATATATATATATATATATATATATATATATATATATATATATATATATATATATATATATATATATATATATATATAGCACTTCCAGCATTCTTATCCTCATGTACAGCAGCCAACGAATTGGTAGGGCAGATCCTACCAGAGCGTATGAGAGAGACAGCGGGAACTCATGATCAAACGTTCATCGAAGCAGCCAGACAATGGGACACCATTGCACACCCTCAACCCCGACCACAAGTCCCAAAAGACCACAAGCAGGCCCACTGGGATAGCCCCATAATGGAAAAGACTGTCACAGCAATGATTGACAACGCTGATGCTGAAAACAAAGCCCGCCTCCTAGCGGTAACAGCACCCCACGCCGGGGATTTTTTATTTGCTGTGCCCAATGCAGCCCTGGGAACTCGCCTCAGTCATGACGCTCTCCGCATTGGAGTTGCCCTTCGCCTTGCCGCCCCCATCCTCACCGAACATAGGTGCATCTGCGGAACTGCGATGGCAGACCAATATGGTCGCCATGGTCTGGTATGTCGTAAATCAGAGGGTAAAATTGCAAGACATGAAGAAGTCAACGACATCATCAAGAGGAGCCTCGCCACAGCCCGCTGCCCGGCACAAAGAGAACCACACTTAGCCAGACCTAACGACCCTCAGAAGCGCCCTGATGGGGTCACCTTGCTACCTTGGAAGGATGGTAAGCAAGTGGTATGGGACTACACGTGCGCTGCCACACTGGCCAGTACCTACCTCCACTACAGCACACGTGAAAGCGGTGGTGCTGCTTCTTTCAGGGAATCGCAGAAAATTATTAAATACAGAGGTCTAGCACACTGCTACAGCTTTGTTCCGATCGGCTCGGAGACCCTCGGTTCGTGGGGAAAATGTGCATTGAAGTTCCTGAAGGAATTGGGGGACAAATTGATCAGCGCTACAAAAGACCAGAGAGCAAAAAGTTTCTTGTTCCAGCGCCTCAGTGTTGCGATTCAGAGGGGAAATGCCTGTTGCGTCTTGGGCACTAGTCCAACTTCAGAGGAATTCGAAGAAGTGTTTGACTTGCAACAATGATCGAACCCGTCTGTGACATTCATCAATGTTTCCCATTGTTGTGTTCTTCAAGAGATCCATAACCTTTAAGCACCTTTTTGCATTATTATTTTTGTATCAACCCATGTATATCTTGTAACCATCAAATGCATAATAAAGCACAAAAAATATTCAAGGAAGGGGGTGGTAGGAGAAAAGCACACAGAAACTGTATTGGAGGGGATCTAAACATTCCCTCTAATGCGTTATGCATGGTTTCCTCCGAGGCTATGGGTCCCCCTTCTTCCAGCTAGAGGTGGTACTCCCTTCCTATTTAAAAAAAAAAAAAAATATATATATATATATATATATATATATATATATATATATATATATATATATATATATATATATATATATATATATATGTCGTACCTAATAGCCAGAACGCACTTCTCAGCCTACTATGCAAGGCCCGATTTGCCTAATAAGCCAAGTTTTCCTGAATTAATAAATTTTCTCTAATTTTTTTCTTGTGAAATGATAAAACTACCCATTTCATTATGTATGAGGTCAATTTTTGTTTATTTTAGTTTAAATTAACGTAGATATATGACCAAACCTAACCAACCCTACCTAACCTAACCTATCTTTATAGGTTAGTTAAGGTTAGGTAGCAGAAAAAGTTAGGTTAGGTTAGGTTAGGTAGGTTAGGTTGTCGAAAAACAATTCATGAAAACTTGGCTTATTAGGCAAATTGGGCCTTGCATAGTAGGCTGAGAAGTGAGTTCTGGCTACTAGGTACGACATATATATATATATATATATATATATATATATATATATATATATATATATATATATATATATATATATATATATATATATATATATATATATATATATATATATATAAACCGGAAACTCACACCCCAGAAGTGACTCGAACCCATACTGCCAGGAACACTCTGCTGGCGTACAGGATCTCTTAACCGCTCGACCAACACGACCGGACAAAAGAGGATGGTAGCCGAGGCTATTTCCATCCCCCCCCACCCCCGCCGGCACTCGGTTTGTAATCTTGGGCATGGAATTTCATCAAATCACCTCATTCTTTGGGGCACACGTGAGGAACACAAATGTGAGCAAGCCTGAATGGTCCCCAGGATTATATGCAGCTGAAAACTCACACCCCAGAAGTGGTTCGAACCCATACTGCCAGGAGCACTCTGCATGCGTACAGGATCCCTTAACCTCTCGACCAACATGACCGGACAAACTCTCCTGTACGCCAGCAGAGTGCTCGTGACAGTATGGGTTCGAGCCACTTCTGGGGTGTGAATTTTCAGTTGCATATATTGCTAGGGACCATTCAGGCTTGATCGCATTTGTGTTCCTCACGTGTGCCCCAAAGAATGTGATTTGATAAAATACCATGCCCAAGATTACCAACCGAGTGCCGTTTTGGTATATATATATATATATATATATATATATATATATATATATATATATATATATATATATATATATATATATATATATATATATATATATGTCGTACCTAGTAGCCAGAACTCACTTCTCAGCCTACTATTCAAGGCCCGATTTGCCTAATAAGCCAAGTTTTCCTGAATTAATATATTTACTATAATTTTTTTCTTATGAAATGATAAAGCAACCCTTTTCTCTATGTATGAGGTCAATTTTTTTTTATTGGAGTTAAAATTAACGTAGATATGTGCCCGAACCTAACCAACCCTACCTAACCTAACCTAACCTATATTTATAGGTAAGGTTAAGTTAGGTAGCCAAAAAAAGCTAGGTTAGGTTAGGTTAGGTAGGTTAGGTAGACGAAAAAACATTAATTCATGAAAACTTGGCTTATTAGGCAAATCGGGCCTTGAATAGTAGGCTGAGAAGGGCGTTCTGGCTATTAGGTACGACATATATATATATATATATATATATATATATATATATATATATATATATATATATATATATATATATATATATATATATATATATATATATATATATATATATATATATATATATTATTATTAAATATGACCGAAAAAGTAAGATTAATAATTCTAACACGAATTTTCTCAATCTTTCGTACATTTCTTTTCACTGTTGGAGGTAAATCAAAAATCAATTCTCCAAAATTCATTTTTATTTCTAGTCTGACGCGTCACGAGCGCGTTTCGTAAAACTTATTACATTTTCAAAGACTTTAGTTCACAAATACACAACTGAATAGAACTGATTGATTGATGATGATTGATGAAGATTAAGCCACTCAAGAAGTGGCACGGGCATGAATAGCCCGTAAGTGGTGGCCCTTTCGAGCCATTACCAGTATCAAAAGATGATACTGGAGATCTGTGGAGGCGCAACTGCACCCTGCGTGACGGGAGATGTCTCCCGGACCAAGTGGTGACCAAATGGTGTAATAGAACTTACGCATCTCCGATTTTATATCTACATTTGAGTGAGGTGGAAGGGGTGATGTGGCATTAACACAAGACAGAACAGGATGTGGCATTAATAGGGTATTAATTTCATCAACACAAGACAGAACAAGAGTATTAATAGGGTATTAATTTCATCAACACAAGACAGAACACGAAACAATGGATATTGAATAGAAGTGTTTGTAGAAAGCCTATTGGTCCATATTTCTTGATGCTTCTATATTGGAGCGGAGTCTTGAGGTGGGTAGAATATAGTTGTGCAATAATTGGCTGTTGATTGCTGGTGTTGACTTCTTGATGTGTAGTGCCTCGCAAACGTCAAGCCGCCTGCTATCGCTGTATCTATCGATGATTTCTGTGTTGTTTACTAGGATTTCTCTGGCGATGGTTTGGTTGTGGGAAGAGATTATATGTTCCTTAATGGAGCCCTGTTGCTTATGCATCGTTAAACGCCTAGAAAGAGATGTTGTTGTCTTGCCTATATACTGGGTTTTTTGGAGCTTACAGTCTCCAAGAGGGCATTTGAAGGCATAGACGACGTTAGTCTCTTTTAAAGCGTTCTGTTTTGTGTCTGGAGAGTTTCTCATGAGTAGGCTGGCCGTTTTTCTGGTTTTATCGTAAATCGTCAGTTGTATCCTCTGATTTTTGTCTGTAGGGATAACGTTTCTATTAACAATATCTTTCAGGACCCTTTCCTCCGTTTTATGAGCTGTGGAAAAGAAGTTCCTGTAAAATAGTCTAATAGGGGGTATAGGTGTTGTGTTAGTTGTCTCTTCAGAGGTTGCATGGCTTTTCACTTTCCTTCTTATGATGTCTTCGACGAAACCATTGGAGAAGCCGTTATTGACTAGGACCTGCCTTACCCTACAGAGTTCTTCGTCGACTTGCTTCCATTCTGAGCTGTGGCTGAGAGCACGGTCGACTTATGCGTTAACAACACTCCTCTTGTACCTGTCTGGGCAGTCGCTGTTGGCATTTAGGCACATTCCTATGTTTGTTTCCTTAGTGTAGACTGCAGTGTGGAAACCTCCGCCCTTTTCCATGACTGTTACATCTAGAAAGGGCAGCTTCCCATCCTTTTCCATCTCGTAAGTGAAACGCAGCACGGAACTCTGCTCAAATGCCTCCTTCAGCTCCTGCAGATGTCTGACATCAGGTACCTGTGTAAAAATGTCGTCAACATACCTGCAGTATATGGCCGGTTTCAAGTTCATGTCGACTAAGACTTTTTGCTCAATGGTACCCATGTAGAAGTTTGCAAACAGGACACCTAGGGGAGAACCCATGGCGACCCCATCTACTTGCTTATACATGTGCCCATCCGGGCTCAAGAAGGGTGCCTCTTTAGTACAAGCTTGGAGTAGTTTCCTTAGGAAACTACTCCATTCCTGTAAAAACTATTTTACAGGAACTTCTTTTCCACAGCTCATAAAACGGAGGAAAAGGTCCTGAAAGATATTGTTAATAGAAACGTTATTCCTACAGACAAAAAACCTCCTAATGGCTGGTGTCAATGCCTAGTCACACTTACAAAAAAAAAGATTAGACTGCTTGCCTGTTTATCTGTGGTAAAGTAAGGGAAGACACGCAAAACACATAGTATGAACAATGAAACTTTAATTAATATAGAAAACAAATTATAAACAAAGACAATCCCTTGGCTATGTACAATGTAAATAAACAAGTCAAAAACATATAACATAAATGAAGAATAGGGATGAAGTTACTCTACAATAATATAAATACACAGTGAAAAATAATCAGTTGCTGAGAATATGGTGCTAGCTGATAAACATCCACCTGATACACAGCGTATATCAGTTAGTTGTTCTCTGCTTGAGAGCACAAGGATATTCTGACTTCAATGGCTGGTTCAAGTCTAGACATCGACTCAGGTAGAGGGCGCTGAGGTGCAGAAGTGCAGGTGTGCAGTCGGCGAGTCACCAATCAGGAGCAGGCAGGCTGGGAAGGGTAGTTGGCTGGTTGATGACGAGCCAGTGTGGAGGGAGTGTGGAGTAGGGGGTGAGTCTTGGGTACGTTTTGCCTCCTGGTCAAAACGTTTTGTGCTACTCGTAGACGTATCTTGAAGGTAGCATCTTATGGTTGTGTAATATACGTAACTTGATGTAGAGAAGAGCAGGCTCAATCTCTCTTGAAAGAGATTATCGTTACAACTCTCCCCCGAAGCCTGCGCTTACGGGTGAAGTTACGTATTCAGGTGGTAGAGTGGTAGGTGGAGCTGTCTTTACCTCATAGACTCTGGAGAGGGCGTCTGCTATGATGTTGTCAGAACCTTTGATGTAGAAGACCTCCAGGTTGAAATTCTGCAGATATAAAGCCCTTCGTAGAAGTCGTTGATTGGTGAATTGGGCTTGCTGCAAGAAGCGTGTGGGATTGTGATTCGAGTAGATGGTGGTAGACCGAGCACCTTGCAGGTATGATTCAAAGTGCTGCAAGTTCAGGACGATGGAGAGTAGCTCCTTTTCGATCGTGCTGTAATTCTTCTGGTGTGGTTTTAACTTGTAGCTGTAGTAGCTAACAGGTAGAACCTCCTCGCCTCGTTGTTGCATCAAGACGCCCCCGATGCCGGTACCACTGGCGTCGACATGGAAGATAAAAGGCTTCGTGATATCTGGCGAGACGAGAATAGGATTAGAACAGAGCAGGAATTTAAGTTGTTCAAAAGCAATGGTCTGCTGAATGGTCCAATTATACGTTGCTTGGGGCTGGTTAAAGTGATCAATGGTGTCGCCACCGTACTAAAATTCTTCACAAACCTACGGTAGTAGGAGGCAAGACCAAGGAAGCGCAGGAGCTGCTTCCTGGTGGTAGGCTGTGGGTAATGCTGGATGGCTTGGGTATGTATGTTTAACGGAGCTATGCTGCCACTCTCTATCTCATGACCAAGATAACGCACTTTACCTTTAGCAAAGGTGAACTTGCCCAAGTTGATGGTGAGGCCGGCTGTCAGGAGCTTGGCAAACAATCGTTGCAGCTGGAGCAGATGTTCGCTCCAGGTGTTGGTTGCCACAACGATGTCATCCAAGTAGACGTAGGTGTTATCTAAGCCCTGGATGACGCGGTTGACAGCTCGCTGGAAGGTGGTCGGGGCATTACATAGTCCAAATGGAAGGCGTTCGTATCTGTAAAGGCCAAAAAGAGTGGTAAAGGCAGATATTTCCTTAGCTCGCTCCGTCAAACACACTTGGTAGTATCCCTTGAGTAAGTCTAACTTTGATAGATACCGAGCATTACCAATGGCGTCAAGTATGTCATCTATTCTAGGTAATGGAGAAGCATCCTTGATAGTCACAAGATTCAATTTCCGGTAATCGGTGCACAACCTCACTTTACCTTGCGGTTTCGGCACCAAGATGCAGGGTGAGGCCCAATGGGACTCACAAGGGGTGGCCAGCCAATGATCCAGGAGTTACTGTACCTCAGCACGCATAACTCCCTTTTTGCTTGGGCTGATTCTGTAGAAAGGTTGACGAATCGGCCGGGTGTCAGGGAGTAGCTGGATGCAGGGATGCCAGATTGGGCTACAAGTAGCGAATTGGGCTACTTTTCAGAGTCCCGCTATTATAGTTGGTGTTGGCTGGTGTTGTTGTTGTTGATTCTTCTTTCTGGACGACCCAACCCACAACTCGGTAGAGTGCTTATACTTCACCAGGAGATCACACTGGGCACTTCTGGCACTTGGAGAGGGGCTCAACGTCACACATTTAGGGGATGCGGCTCCAATACTTAGCCTCGTTGTCATGTGCACACACCCACTCGAGCCGCTGTGACTCCCCACTCTCCCCTCAGGTGATATGATCTCCTCAGTCCCCCTTTGACTTATTAGTATTACCTTCTACCCTGTCCACAGCAGTGGTTCTTGGTTCTTTCTCTCTCTCTCCTTCTGTACTATTTCATGGGAAGCCTCACTAGGACAAGGGCAAACACCAGCAAATTGGAATACATTTACTGGACAAAGCACATACACAATACATACACACATATAATAATAATGAATCCTATACTCTATAATATTACAATCAGGGTGCACTCCAACACCATCAGAACTCTATCATCAGCTTATCAAGTGGTATCCTATCTTCTGATTCCCCACCTGACACTATCAACCTCCTCAAGTAGATCAAGTCTACATACACTGTTGCACTATCAGCAAGAGAATATATATATATATATATATATATATATATATATATATATATATATATATATATATATATATATATATATATATATATATATATATATATATATAATCTATAAACGTGTACAAGGAAAATCAGCATGTGAATGCAATAACATATATCAGCATAAATGTTCCTTGATACACCGCAATGATCAATCGATCACCCTATCAGTCCTAGAACACATACATCTGTAGGTAATCCAGCCTACGGCTGTAACTCTAAACTTCAGCATAAAACACTCCTTGACATAAGAATGCCAACAATCACTCACCTCTCACTGCGTCTTGCACGCTAATGACAACCAAACACTATCACCTCCCTACAAGTAATCTACCAGAGCTTCCCTTTCACCTCTGGAAGTTCACTACCCTGATATCTTTAGGTTCTTCCATGGCTTCACTACCAGGATCCTCTGCAGCTCCTCCTGGCTGCTATCATGAAGTTTCCTTGAGCAACTACGGTGCTTCACCCTTCTGCTAGGGTGCCTCCACAGCTCTCTTGGCTGCTACACCATGAAGTTCCCTCAAGCAACTATGGTGCTTCACCACCTCTACAGAAGCACGTGACACTCCTCTTCACTGCTTCTCCTCACAGTTCGAGGTCCTCGCCTCCACTACCTTGGAGTCTCATCAACTACTTCATCTGTGCTGGCTTCGAAGTTCTCAGCAACTTCTTCCCCAAAGACAAACCACAGATTGTCTGGTCGAGGGCGCTCCTCCCTCTGACGAAGCTTGGTCAGGGCGCTTCCATGGCCCACAATAATGCTTCTGGGCGGTTTAATACTCTTCTCGTCGACCAGGACTTGAGAACACAACGTTCCCAGCTCGATTCTACAGCTGGCACGTCTACACACTTCTCTTCTCTTCGAGATATATCACTAGGGGTCCCCTTCTGACGGGAGCTCAATGGAGCGCGGCTTTCCCCCTGCGATGTCTGGCCTCAAGTGAGGTCAAAGCCCTCCAGAAGCGAGCCTCACACCTCCACCAAAATATCCACATCTCCTAACCAGTCATTTATTTATTTCCTTATTTACTGCCCATAATCTTAAACTGTTCATTGAATCCAACAAACTATTTTACATCTGTGTTATTGCCTCTATATTTCCTATACTTTCTAGTTAGGTCAGGCTTGTTGAATAGCTCTCAAGGGGAAGGCTCGTTTCTCCTGTAGGCTGAGATCATAACTACGCGCTCCCAAATTTTTAATTTCGCTACTTACGACTTTTTGGGCTACTTTAAAAACAAGTTGGGCTATTAATGTTAAGAAACTCAATGATGATTTTTATGCTTTTTATAATGGCATGTGTACAAATCACAGCCGCGTCCAACAGCTTGATTGAATAGACCACTTACCGCAGGAGGCCAGGTCAGAGACCGACCCCCTGGGGACGTTGATCCTAGGAACTTCCCAAAGAAAAAGTAACCGCAATGCAAGATAAACCTCCCCAGGGGCTATAGATTTCCCAACCTTAATTGCCCTTAATACTTCATCCCGGGTACTGTCTATGTTAAGTGACCTCCCACTGTTGCCTACTGTAAATATTAGGTTTCTCTTTAGGTGTTTCCAAGAATCAAATGACTGTCATTACAGCGGATTAGCATACAGTAAACTTGGCAGCTTCATCTGTGCTTTCATTGTTAGTGTGGCTCTGACCTCCAGAAGGATAGTTCGACACAAGTTACCGCATATAGAAAAGAAGTTACCGCTGTTACTTTCAGAATTTGCTTAAGTGTTAAGATAAAGAAGTGTAAAATGGGGAAGTGGTCTAAATACCAGGAAGCGTTTCAGATGTCCTGGCTTAAGGAATCCCGTGTTTGAAAAGTGGTTGGCTGAAGTGAAGAAGATGGAAATAAGGCAAATTGTAAAGTTGTAGAACTGAGATAAGAGCTCATAGAAGTGATTTAAAGAAACACAGTGAAACATTAAAACACAGACAAAATATATCGGAGGTAAGTCATCAGCAGATGAGCATCAAGTCTGTTCTATCAAAGAAGGAAGATAAACTTACTAAATTTGAATGTCGTCTGTCTGTATGTACTGTCGCTATCTAGAAATCTAACATTATGTTTGTAACTCATATTGTATGCATGTACTTTTACCTGAATAAACATTTGATTTGATTCGATTTGACTAAACAAAAAATTGGGCTACTCTACTTGCAAATTCGCTACTTTTTAACCGTCAGCTCGCTACTTTTAGCAATTTGGATCTGGCAACCCTGGCTGGATGTCGTGCTGAACCACATTACACTCCTGTGGATCACCGCTGAAGAACTTCTGATGTTCCTTGAAGATTCTGATGAGAGGAGCACTATTACTGTCCTGCAAATAGGTATGAAGATCATTAAGGCTTTCCGAGTTGGAAAGCACTGTTAGTGCTTTCGGGAGGAGAAGCAGGGAAGGTCTCACTGTGGAGGTATGGACCTTTAAAGGTGGATAATGATACCAACACAGTAGGGGGAGTACCTTGATACTGCTTCAGGAGGTTGGCGTGGCACAACTGGGACTTCCGCCGCCTATCTGGAGTCTCAAGAACGTAGTTGTGGTTGTTTCTGCACTCCTTGATGCGGTAGGGTCCTGAAAACTTGTTTTGCAATGGAGAACCTGGGATAGGAAAATATGCCAGCACGAAGTCTCCTGGTTTAAATTTCCTTAGTTTGCTGCGTTGGTCAAAATGAGTCTTCATCCTGTCCTGAGCTTTCAATAGATTGTCATTAGCAAATTTACGTACTCTCTCTAGAATGTGTTTTAAGTTTTGAAGAAACTGGGGCACATTCTTTTTATTTTTTTTTTTGAGATATATACAAAAGTTGTTACATTCTTGTACAGCCACTAGTACGCGTAGCGTTTCGGGCAGGTCCCTGGAATACGATTCCCGCCGCGAAGAATCGTTTTTTCTTCCAAGTACACATTTTACTGTTGCGTTAAACAGAGGCTACAGTTAAGGAATTGCGCCCAGTAAATCCTCCCCGGCCAGGATACGAACCCATGACATAGCGCTCGCGGAACTCCAGGCGAGTGTCTTACCACTACACCACGGAGACATTCTGAGGGTCACTGAAGGTGGCATTACGTAGAGAGTCTTTGAAAGCTTTGAGAAGAGTACGGCACTTACGTCCGTAGAGCATCTCATAAGGAGATACTCCTAGAGACTCATTGGGGAGACTTCTGAAAATAAACATAATGAGGTCAAGTTGTTTATCCCAGTCCTTTAAGGTTTCATTGCAAAAATTCTTTGGGAGTGCTTTAATAGTCTGATGACTACGTTCAAGAGAAAACCCTGTGAAGCAGGATGACAGGGGCTGGACAATACCTGTGTGATGTTGAACTCCTCCAGAGTCTTCTTGAAAAGATCACTGGTGAAGTTGGTGCCACAGTCACTTTGAACCTCTCTTGGAAATCCATACTGGGTGAAGATCTTCATTAGTTGTTTCACCACAGTAGCAGCCGTAATGTTCTTTACTGGAACTGCTATGGGGAATCTGGTGGTAGGACACAGGATAGTTAGTATATAGGCGTTGCCAGAACTGGTCCGGGGTAAAGGACCAACACAGTCTATGATGAGTCTGTGGAAAAGTTTCGCAGGCACCTGGATAGGAGTAGAGATGCAGGCACCTGGATAGGAGTTAATGGGGCCTGGGGAATAGAGATGTTAGGTTTACCTGCCAGCTGACATGTATGACACTGTTGCACATAACTTTTGACGTCTTTAACCATACCTGGCCAGTAGTAGTCTTGTCTGATTCCGTGGTAGGTTTTGTTTAAACCATAGTGAGAAAGAGCTCCGTGGGCCAGGTGTAGAATATCAGGCCGTAGGCTGGTGGGAACTACTAGTTGTTCGACATTTGCCCAATCGTCATCCTCCTTCAGCTTACTGGGTCTGTACCTGCGGTAAAGCAACTGATTCTCTAGGAAGAACCCAGGGATACTGTCAGGTTGAATCTCAGCCTGGAAGAATAATGGTGTTAATGAAGGATCCTCCCTCTGTAACTTACGGAACTCCTAACTAGTAAGATTCGGTGGTAGATTCTGAGGGTCTTGAGGGACAGCGGTAACAGTAGAGTCAGCTGGTTGCGGGCATGCAGCTTGTGCACGGGTGGTCACCAAAACTGGAGGAGAAACTTCATCACTTTCTTGGACCTCTGCTGAAACATACTTAAAGATGGGATTGTCCACAACAGAGTTACACACCTGGGATTTGTCCATGATGATCAGGTTGGGCGGTTGCAGATCTTCTGCCAAGTCGTTGCCCAGGAGAAGTTGCACTCCAGACATGGGAAAAGGCTTCTGCCTGATGGCGACTTGGAATTCACCGGTCACAAAAGGACAATCCAGGTGGACTCTGGCGAGTGGATACGGAGTAGTAGCAGTCAGGTCAGTGATAAGGACGGTTTCCCCGGTGTAGGTGATGTTAGGCACAGCTGATTTCAATATTATTGACTGAAGAGCCGCTGTGTCCCTCAAGATCTTCAATTTGAAACGTCCCTCCGAATCTGTACTGCTGGCAGAGACAGTTCCAGGATACAGGTGTTTGCTGAAGAGAGAAAGATCATTAACAGGAACACCAACATTCATCACAGGCTTACCGGACTTAGGAGGAGTCGGTTTGGGTTTAGTAGTTTCATTGCCTTTGTATTGAGCCTTCCCACATCTATCTATGGTATGTCCATAGAGTTTGCAATACTTACAATACAATTGAGAGCTTGCTTGATCTGTCCTTACTTTATCATAACTATACCAAGACTTCTTACTGGAAGGTGGTGTTAGCCGGTGGATGAGGCTGTAGGTGTCAGCCGACTTCGCACATCTGATGTAGTCGATTTCTTCTTTATCTGCTAAATATAAACGGACGGAAGGGGGAACACGTCTCAAGAATTCCTCAACTAGCATGAGGTTGACGAGTTCTGAAAATGTAGAGACATGTGCTGCTTCCAGCCATTTTATGAAATATCTTTTCTTGGTATTGGCAAATTCTAGAAAGGTGGTGGTACTTACCTTTAGATAATCACGGAATTTTCGACTGTAGCTTTCGGTGGAGAGAAGGTAGGCGTCCAAAACTGTTTGCTTCAGGGTCTGGTAGTCATTCTCAGACGCTGAGGTACTGAGAGTAACTGCAGCTCTACCTGTGAGATGCACTTTGAGAAGGGTAGACCATTGATCTGCAGGCCAGCTAAGTTTATCAGCTAGGGTCTCAAAAGTGGTGAAAAAGACATCAATCTCTGTCTCAACGAATGGTGGCATTAACTTACTTGCATGGGAGACATTGAAACTTACGGGAAGACTAGCTGTAGCTTGTTGGCGCTGAGTGTGGTGTGTAGTTTACAACGTGAGTTCTTGTCGTAGCCATGCTATAGCCATCTCCGCTTGCTTCTTGTTATGCTCGCGTTGCATCTCCAGGTGACGTTGTTTTGCTTACAGCTGTACTCGCTCACGCTCACGGAGTAGTGCAGTCTCACATTCCTGTTCTTCTTTCCTGATTGCAGCCTCTCTTTCCCTTATTTGTAGAACTTCCTTTTGTTGTTGGAGGGCTTCTTTTTGTTGCTCCCGCTCGAGCTTCGCAAGTTCGAGCTTGAGTTTCATAGTTGCCAGAGCATGTCTATCCGCAATAGAATAATTTTCGTGAGTTTCAGAGTCAATCTTCCCTTCATCTAAGAGGTGATCCATTATTAAATTGTGCAATTCATTTTTGTTGGCTCCATGGGGAACATCTAGTTGATACTCGTGTGCAAGAGTTTGTAATTCGGTCCTCTTGGCACGACTTAAATTCCCTAGTTCACCTGCTGGATCGTTACGAAAAGCTTGGAGACGAAACATGGTGAAAAAGAGCAAATAAATGTACAACGAATACTTGTGACATGGTAAGTGTCAGTAACAGGATAACGTGGCAACTGCTAACTATCCTGTGGAATCGTTAACAATTAAAGTTAATTTTAGTATGGTGCAAGAGTTTGCTTGATTATTCAATCTTGATTATTTTTTGCTTGATTATTTGCGAGATTATTCAATCAAAAGAGCAGGAAATCTTGTTCCCGGTACTCAATGTAAGAGAATAAGGGCAAGAAAATCCTACTAAATAAATGAAACTGAGTTTCTAAAACAAATGAAACATTTAATTGTTCCAAAAGTGAATAAGGTAGTCCAAGAATGTAGGCATACCTTGCCTAGTCTCTATAGGACAGAAGCAAGGGTTTTCCCACTAAATGAAATATGATACTTACAGAATTAGCGAACTTTGTGCTCTGTAATAACGAAAGCTAATTCCCTACCTAAGTAAATATCATCATCTCTGACCGACGTGTATGGGTGCGAGTGTCTACTGGTGACGAGAACTGCTGTTGAGGTCCCAACTCAGCAACGTAGTCCGTGCTAGAGGAACTATGGCCCTCTTATCCTCCTTCGGTCGGATTGCAGAAGATAGGTTGCTTTGACCCGAAGACAAACCAAAGTACCAGGGTACCACAAATGATGATCTGTCTGAGATTGAGAAATATCCTAGGAACAAAAGGTGGAAAACACGAGTAATAACACGGAGGGAGGGATGACCAATTAAGAGAATGACTGAGGCCTACAGTCACCACATAATCCAAAGTTATCCAACACTCACCAAATGCTACTCTTGGAATGCACAATACACACAGCACCATATAAATATTAAAAGTAATGAAAATATTGAAAAGCAACTGTATCAAAGCCAAGTACGCTTACCACAAATTGATGTTCTGGTATTAGTACCTGAGTGAGGCTCCTAGGACAGGCCCCCATTAAATGTGACGGGAAAGTGTAGGAGTGTAGATGTTTGGCAGTCCTTCAATGGCAGATATCAATGCCTAGTCACACTTAAAAAAAAAAAAAGATAAGACTGCTTGCTTGTTTATCTGTGGTAGAGTAAGGGAAGACACGCAAAACACATAGTATGAACAATGAAACTTTAATTAATATAGAAAACAAATTATAAACAAAGACAATCCCTTGGCTATGTACAATGCAAATAAACAAGTCAAAAACATATAACATAAATGAAGAATAGGGATGAAGTTACTCTACAATAATATAAATACACAGTGAAAAATAATCAGGTGCTGAGAATATGGCGCTAGCTGAGAAACATCCACCTGATACACAGCGTATATCAGTTAGTTATTCTCTGCTTGAGAGCACAAGGATATTCTGACTTCAATGACTGGTTCAAGCCCAGACATCGACTCAGGTAGAGGGC